>NC_082668.1:83137771-83440801 GCF_025265405.1 Mesoplodon densirostris
ACGAAAGGCTGCTACTGTTGTTGCTTACTGTTCACTTTCTTATCTGTTAAGATCACCTTGACTCAGCAGATCTGCAGCCAATGGAAGAGAGAAAGTAAAGACATAGGAGGAAGCTTTGTTGAAGATCTCTTAGTCTTGATGCTGATTATCGATCAGATCATTAAGGCAGATGAAGAGGTTTTTTCTGAAAGCCAAAGCCTCTGATTGTGTCTCTCCAGTGTGCCCCTAAAGGGGTTGGGAAATCAATACCCTCAATCACGGTGAAGAGCATTTCTCTGTCAGTCACACGGGCTGAAGTGATTAGAATTGAGTCATAAGGCAGTGAATAACTGGCGCTGGCTTCTTGCTCCTCTTCTGCACCTCATAGAGAGCCTAATAAGCTCTCTAGGCTGAGGGGACCGGCTTACAACTCATGCAGCACGATTAACATACCTTCCGATAACAGCAAACCCCTGGGTGAGAGTCAGAATTAGAGACGTTAATTTCAATCTGTTGAAAGACTGATGCCAGGTAAACTTCAATCTACCAGACAAACATAAAAAGGTAGCCGAATGAGAAACATTGTGATCTCTTTTCTCTGATCTCTTTTAAGTACCCTTCTGCACTTCACAAAATGATCAGAATCAACATGGATAAATCATTTATCAAATGTCTTTACAATAAAAAAAAATGACACTCCTTCCACATCAAGAATGTGCCATGAAATTTTTCAAAATTCTTTAAGTTGGAGTATTTTAAAATATCAACTTTTCCCTACCAACAGGGATATTTGGTTCCATATCATTTAAAAGAAGCATGGTGTTGTGTTTGTGGGTGCCTACTGGCTTCTGGCAAATATGCTCCCCACCCCCAGACTTGGAAAAAAGTACACATACCAGCGTCTGAAATCCATATAAGATACGGAATGAGGAGTGCCCCCAATCCTTCAGAATGAAATTATTGAGCAATACTGGGTGTCACCATTGATCTCGTGAGCACAACTGCTTGAAGCACTTAATGTGTACCTGATTCATGACTAGATGCAACCAAATACTGATCTTTCACAAAGTAGATTTTTGTCTGACAACAGACATGGACGTAGGTTCTAAAGAAAAACAGCCCATAAAACAAAAACCACCAGGGTAAAGCTACCAACAGAAACTTAAGTTAATGATCTGCTCTTCTAATTAATCAGCTTATATAGCCTCACTTATCCTATTGACATCTTGAGTTTTTGCTATTGGTGTCCATGAGCTTAATATCTAGAAGCTCTGAAGTTAGTAAGAGTGCCTCTCATATTGCTACTAAGCTGTCATTATTTATGTGCCTTTGTGGCAGCCTTTGCTATTGGTCAGGGACTTTTTCTGTGTAATCAGGATGCACCTTCCATTTCCAAATCCATTGACCTAACAGGGAGCCTTCACTATATGGCAGTTCTCTTGTCAGGAATGCAATTTGCAGGAGTGAAGATGGGCCAGCATATGGGCTGCTCCCTCATTCATTCTTCTTGATAGTGCAGTTGCCTTAAAGTTAAACTTCCCTGGTTTGACTTCAAGGCTCAGGACAGCAGGAGTTTAAAAGGACATACAGGGTGGTTTGTTTTTAATGTAGTCTCATAGTGTCAGAAATTTACATAATGAGAAGGGAATAAAGGAAGTAAGTGATCTGGTTCAACCAGTTGCCTGTAATCACTGAATACCTAAGCCGTCACAAACTGATCATGGTCTGTCACACTGTGAAGAGAAACCTTGTAGATAGAGATCATACACCTTCCTTAGTGATATTTTCCAGACTTTTAGTTGAGAAGTTTTCCCGTACACAGAACGTACTTCCTCTTGTTTCATTTACTGCAAAGTTAAGGCAGTATGGTAGAGTACAAGAAACACTGGGACAGAAGACACAAGTTCTACATCCTGACTCCACTACTTTTTATGAGATAAGTATATAATTTCCCCTCTGTATGCCAGTTTATCACATGTAGAATTCTTGCCTGGCCTCTCTAGAGAAAAATAGAGAGGAACAGAAATATATGCACACACACACACACACATACATATATATATATATATATAAAATATATGTAATATAAATTATAATACATATTTAAACAATTAATTTAAAGAAAATGAAATAGGCTAGTATCTTCATAATAATAATAATAGCTCACTCTCATTGAGCAATTATTACATGGTAAGTATAATACTTTTTTTTTTTTTTTTGCGGTATGCGGGCCTCTCACTGTTGTGTCCTCTCCCGTTGCGGAGCACAGGCTCCGAACACGCAGGCTCAGCGGCCATGGCTCATGGGCCCAGCTGCTCCGCAGCATGTAGGATCCTCCTGGACCGGGGCACGAACCCATGTCCCCTGCATCGGCAGGTGGACTCTCAACCACTGCGCCACCAGGGAAGCCCTAAGTATAATACTTTCATGTGAATCACCTCATTTAATTCTCACAGTAGCCCTTTGAGATAGGTAGTATCATTTCCAGTTTACAGATGAGGAAACTGAGATTTAGAAAGGTTACATAGCTGGTCAAAGGGTACACAGCAAGTGTTCGTTTTGGAGTTCAAACCCTGTTAGGTTGGGAGTTCCCTGGTGGCCTAATGGTTAGGACTACATGCTTTCACTGCCATGGCTGCGGTTCAGTCCCTGGCTGGGGAACTGAGATCCCACAAGCCACATGGTGCAGCCAAAGGAAGAAAACAAAACAAAAGAGAAAAAAAAAAAACCCTGTTAGGTTGACTTCACAGCCTATACTCTCAAAGTCTCTGCTACTTTACAAATTCTGAAGATTAACAAGAGACAGTATGAGATCATGGGAGGAATATGGGCTTTGAAGTCTGACAAACTTGTCTTCGAAGTTTGCCTCTGTGGCCACTGGCTATATGACATGAACCAGTCACTTAAACTTTTACATCTTTAAAATGAGGTTAATGCTAGCTATTTCATAGATGGCTATTAAAAAATTATAGGAGTATTATATGAAATAATATCTACAGGCACTTAGCACAAAGCCTTAGTTGTTCTATAATTAGCTTCAATTATTAGGAATAAGTGATATCAGCCTTGAGACTGACCTCTATGGAAAATGTGCTCTTCAAAGTTTCTTCAAATGAGAGCTCTGATATCTGGCCCTACACTAGGTGTTGAGATTAAGACACATATCTGCCATCAAAAGCTTACTGTCTAGTGAATCCATTAGGGTATTTCTTCAGGTTGACCCTGAGTTAAGAATAACATCTCTTCATTGCATTGGATAGTAAGTGGGTCACAGTGGGTGGTCAATAGCTGAATATCTGCTGAATGAATGGATAGATGTTTAGGGGTTCTTTCAATCTGTTAAAACTTAGATTCAACTTTAATGTCTTCTATGACACAGTTGAACAAATTTCAATGGTTTTAGCACTACTTCCTTTTTTCATATTAAAAGATAAGAAAAGTTGGTAATTCCATAGACCACTAATCCTATGCCCCACTACCCTTTGGGACTTTTTATCTCTACTTATATTAGTAGCATTAAAAATGAATGTGAACCAAATTCTATCTGCATCACTTATTAGATAGAATCTTCATGGAATGGAAATATAAGCTAATCTCCCTCTGAAAATGGGTACAAGCAATAATAATAATAAACGTGTAAAATGCATAGAACTTGATATTGGGTGATAAGAATACACTTTAAAAAAAAAAAAGAACACACTTTAGATCAATGAGAATAGACACTATCCAAAAATAACAGGGCTAGCTTTCCTGGTGCTATCTTACTGAATACAAGGCCTAGGTATAAGCTCTAACACGGAATAGGAGTTAGCTTTGGTTGGTGGTATTACTGGTAGGTTTAAATATTTTGTCTTTGTTCTTTTTCATTATGTTCCAAAGTGTCCATAGTAACATACATTCACTTTGTAATTATAAAAATAATAAATAGTATTTTAAAAAATAAATAGGCTCAAGAAGCAAACTCCAATTTTAAAAAAAAATTTGCTAGGATATCTGCATTATTTATTTCTTTATATTTATTTTAATATCTGCATTAAAATATACAAACCAACTATATTAAAATTCAAAAGAAAAAATGGCACTTGGAATTATATTCTGTAGGGGATGGAAAGCAATTGGAGGGTTTGAACAAAGCAATGACAGTGATTTGAATTATGCTGCAAAAGCATTACCGTGGCTACTATTTTGAGAACAGATTCTAGGAAGTCACGAGTGGAAGCAGAGGAGGCAGTCAGTGGCTAGTAAATAATACAGGAAAGAGTTTATGATGACTTGTATTAAGATAGCAATGATCAGAGAAATGCAAATCAAAACCACAATGAGAAATCACCTCACATCTGTCAGAATGGCCATCATCAAAAGACCACAAAGAACAACTGTTGGTGAGGGTGTGGAGAAAAGGGAATCCTTGTACACTGTTGGTGGGAATGTAAATTGGTGCAGCTGCTGTGGAAAACAGTGTGGAGGTTCCTCAAAAGCTAAAAATAGAACTACCATATGATCCAGCAATTCCACTCCTGGGTAGATATCCAAAGAAAATGAAAACAAATTTGAAAAGACACATGCACCCCAATGTTCATAGCAGCATTATTTATAATAGCCAAGATACGGAAGCAACCTAAGTGTCCATCAACAGATGAATGGATAAAGAAGATGTGGTAGATATATACACAATGGAATACTACTCAGCCGTAAAAAAGAATAAAATTTTACTGTTTGCAACAACATGGATGGACTTGGAGGGTACTATGCTTAGTTAAATAAATCAGACAAAGACAAATACTGTACGTTATCACTTATATGTGGAATCTAAAAAAAAAAATACAAAAAATGACTGGGCTTCCCTGGTGGCGCAGTGGTTGAGAGTCCGCCTGCCGATGCAGGGGACACGGGTTTGTGCCCTGGTCCGGGAGGATCCCACATGCCGCGGAGCGGCTGGGCCCGTGGGCCATGGCCACTGAGCCTGCGCGTCCGGAGCCTGTGCTCCACGACGGGAGAGGCCACAGCAGTGAGAGGCCCGCATACAGCAAAAAAACAAAAACAAAAAACAAAAAACAGAAACAATTAGTGAATATAACCAAAAAAGGATAGCAGCAATGAGGGTTTGGGGAAGAGATTGGTTCAAGATATATTTTGAAATTAAAGGTAATAAACTTTTCTAGTAAATTATATATGGGACATGGGAAAACCAGAGGAGTCAAAGATTTTTGATCAGGATAACTAAAGAAAGAGTTACCATTTACTGAGATGGGGACCATTAGGATAGGAATGGATGAGAGGGTAGAGCACAGTCAAGAGTTTGGTTTTGGATATGTTAAGTTTGAGATGTCTATGAGACATACAGTAAACTTCCTAGTGGGCCAGTGGATATTGTTACATGGGATGACAGGTAGAGGTGTAACTAGGAGTTAAAATTTTGGAGATAGTAACCACATAGATGGTATTTATATGGAATAGACAGGGATTAAAAGAGGAGAGAAGAAGTCCATGAAATGAACCCCAGGTCACTGAAGCGTGTACAAAGCAGGAAAATAAGGGAGATCCTGCAGTGGTGTTTGAGATGGCTGGAACTGTGGGATAAGAAGAGAGCCAAGAGACAGTGACACAGAGAAAGCAATATGAAATGGACATTTATGCGTAGAGAATGACCAACTCTGAAGTTAGTGGTGATAGAGTAAAATTAAGATTGAGAGTCAGTGATTAGATTTAGCACTGTGGAGGTTAAGAGAAGTTTTAGAGTTGGCATGAGAAAGACTGGTAATTCTTTTGAGGAGTTTGGCTTTAAAAAAGAGTAGAGAGGGCTTCCCTGGTGGCGCAGTGGCTGAGAGTCCGCCTGCCGATGCAGGGGACACGGGTTCGTGCCCTGGTCCGGGAAGATCCCACATGCCATGGAGTGGCTGGGCCCGTAAGCCACGGCCGCTGAGCCTGCGCGTCTGGAGCCTGTGCTCTGCAACGGGAGAGGCCACAACAGTGAGAGGCCCGCGTACCGCAAAAAAATAAAAAAATTTTAAAAATTAAAAAATAAAAAAGAGTAGAGAAATAGCCTACTATTGAGACTACTATTTGAGGAGTATCACGATAGCCTCCTAACTGGTCTCCCTGTTTCCACTCTCGATACTTAGGTCAGTAAAGATAACGCTAGCTTCTCTATTAGACCAGCCCCAAATCTCAGTGGCTTAACACCATGTTAATTTTTTTGTTGCTCACGTAGAGTCTAAATTAGTTAATCCTGATCGATGAGCGAATCTTCTCCTAGTAGGAATTTAAGGGCTCTTGTAGAATTATTATTTTTTAAAATAGAACTGCCAACATCACCTTGTTGTCTATATCTGTCTGGAGGATGGCACATAGCAAGTTATTGTGGGGCAAATCTTTGTGGGAGAAAACTTCTGCTCATGTTTTATTGACTACAAGTTAGTAACATGACTATTCCTATGTGTAAGTGAGGCTGGGACATTTAGGCTATTGTGTGCCCAGGAAGAAGACAAAACAGTTTTGGTGACCAGTTAGCAGTCTGTGTCACACCCAAAGGTACCAGGCCCCACCACTGAGCCCACGCCTATGTTGTTTGCTGATGAAAAAGATCTAGGTGAAAAGGGAAAAACCAAAGACTTAAGAGTAATAGCCACCGGAAAAAAATCCTTGGTATCTCAAGAAGGCCTAGGATACAGGCCAGAAACAGAGGGATTGGTTCTAGTTAAGGGCATGGATAATTTACTTTTTGTGTTAGAAGGGACTGCGGAGTATGAGGTTGGCAAATTTGGAGGAGTGTGGAAAGTTAATGAGAAGAACTCCATGATTTGCTTAAAAATACATTAAACAAGTTATTAAATATTTCTTTTATCAAAATTTTTCTGGAGCAGGGTAAGTAGCAGGAGATTGGTTAAGGTTTTATGTTTTAAATTTTGTGTGCCAGTAAGTCAAGAGAACATATACAAAATACGTGAAGCTAAACACTTCATATGATGTCAAGAAACTGGAAACAAAATTTGACACACTTAAACCACAGCACAAACAATCCACATGAAGAAAATGAACAGTGATTGTTTCTCTTTTAAGCCATGATGGTATCATTTAGCAAATGATTGCTTAAACCCAATGCTAAATAATGTCTTCTTGGCATGAAAGAATATGCTCCTCTTTCCAGACTCAACTACTTATTCTTTTAATCTGTTATCTGAAAACTGTTCTAATTTTTAAAGTGAACATGAAAGGAATCATTCTAAAAATAAGCCTTCAGTATACAGGGTAAGAATTGTTCGTGGAGACTTACAAACACCAAACAAGAACTCAACAGTCTCTTCCATGTCTCCATCTACACCTCAGGATCCAAAGACTTAGGATGCCTTAAGAAAGGCTTAGCTGGGAGGAGGAGTATAGAACTATTTTAACAGCATTTCCAGGATTTTTCAGTGACTCATAGTTCTAGGCATTCATGTGAATTCCCAACTTGCATTTTAAACTTTACAATCATTTAAAAAGAGAATGCCTTCCAACTTTTCATGATAATGAGGTGGAAACTTCTTCACAGAAAGCTTTAAAATAGTTCTTTGCATTCCTTCTCCCCCTCCCTCAAATTTTGATATAGTCCATTGTGCTGTTAGTGGAACAGCTTTGTGAATTTCAGAGAGGCAATATAGTGACTGATAGACTGCAGAATATCAACCACACTGAACAGTGAAGTGGAATTTTTGCTCCATCCTTAGGAAGTACTTCAGCTGTTTCTTGGTTGTCTTCCTCTGATTTTCTCCCTTAGTATACATACTGGTCAGCTTTGCTGTGCTAATAAGCAACTCCTTCATTTCAGTGGCTTAAACATCAACCATTTATTCTCATTCACATTACATATATGTTTCAGGTCAGCTGGTTTGAGATCTACATATATCCTCATTCTGAGACACAAGCTGATAGAATAGCTCCTAAGTGGAAACACACAATTCCTCTTAAATAGTCTGCTCAAATATGACATTTGTCAGATCTATTCATATTCTATTGCTCAAAATATGTCATCTATATAAGCCCCGAATCACAAAGGCAGGGATTAATACTTTTCCCACAGGATGCATGAAAAGTTCTATAGAGAAGGTAGGAGTGAATAATAGAAAATTATAATCCAGCATACCACAGTATCATAAAAAGGTGTGAATCTTAATTTTCAAACTCAGGTGTGCAAGAAATATAACTTCTTTAATAATATATAACTTTTCTAGTAAAATTTAATCTTGATCTTTGAGCCCCCAGCCACTGAACTGATAGGACTTAATCAGTTTTTTCTGATTCTTTGCATTCTTACCCCACTTTAGATTATGGTATAAACGGTCCTATTGACAAAAAAAATGCACAACCTAAAAGTCTAGAGTTACGTTTTACTTGGCAGATTTTCTGAGAAATTCAAGCCCTGGAGACAGACTCTCAGATCGCTGGGAGGGACATCTCTGAAGAGGTGAGGAAGGAGCCAGGATAAATAGGGGCTTTTGCGACAAAGACCAGGTAGTCGGGACATCAAAAGATTAACATTAGTTAAAGAAAGCCAGACATCTCAAGTTAATGAATTTAGCACTTTAAAAAAAATTAATTCATTAATTAAAACATTTTTTATTGGAGTATAGTTGATTTACAATGCTGCATTCGTTGCTGCTGTACAGCAAAGTGTATCAGTTATACGTATACATACATCCACTCTTTGTTAGATTCTTTTCCCATATAGGTCACTACAGAGTATTGAGAAGAGTTCCCTGTGCTATACAGCACGTCCTTATTTGTTATCTATGTTATATGTAGTAGTGTGTGTATGTCAGTCCCAGTCTCCCAATTTATGCCCCCCACACCGCCCCACTTTCCCCCCTGGTAACCATATGTTCGGTTTCTACGTCTGTGACTCAGCACTTTTCATTGTATGGGAAGATGCTAGAGTCTGGGCTCATTGAAACCATTCCTTTAATATGCACCTTGGCTACCTAGGGCCACTATCCTGTTCTTTCCCATCCTGAGTTCCCTCAGGGTGCACTGTTGGGGGCGGCTGTAGTGGCTGAGGGCTTGGCAGGGGCAGCCTGTTTGTCTCCATCCTAAATTCCCTCAGGGCTCACCACTGGGGGCAGCTGTAGTGGCTTGATGGCTGCAACATCCTTTGTTTACTGATGTGGCAGGCAGCATTTTTCATTCACAGTCCCTAACCTTACACTATGTCAAGGTGTTAGTTGATATGTGCATATAGAAAGTTGCTGAGCCATCAAGTTGAGATGACTCCCTTCAGGTCCTTCAGCTTTCTGCAACTTTGATGCCAAACTTTGGGCATGGATATTTTGTGAATTTGCCTGTGGTCCTGCTTCCTTAGATACACCAAGAAACTCCTGCCACATCACTGTTGGTTTCTTTCAAGAAACAGGATGCGAGCCCCTTCTGCTCCTAGATCTTGTGAAACTCTCACTTCTTGTTACTGCATCCCTGTTCGCTTCCTTCAGAAGTAAATACAGGTGGCCTTTGTTTTAGGGTCTGTAGGCTTCTTTGTTTCTCCTAGTCTGGATTCTCCCAGGAAGAGACCCTGAAACAAAGATCTGTACTCAAGGAGTTTATTTGGGAAGTGCAGAAAACACCAGTAGGTTTGTGGGGAAATAATCCAGGAAAAGGAAGACTGTGGGGGGTATTATTAAGCCAGTGAAAGACTGGAGTGTCATCCTACATGAAAATGCCGACAAAAAATTATTCCCCCTGAAGAGAAAGGGACCTGGGGTATTTGTACACAGCCTCTTGTGTGATTCTGTGAAATGCTCAGGAGATAAAAGGAAACAGACTCTCCAGGAAAGGAAAACAGTGACTCTCCAGTGTTCCTGGGGCAGGTTGGTTCCTTTACACTTCCCACCTGTTTTTTTTCATGGAGCAGTGAGGCTTTCTGGTTCTGGGGAAATAAGCCTTCAGGTACAGAGATGTGGGCCTTGGTAGTTCCTAGTCAATTAAAGCTCATTGAAAGGGTGAAGGATAAGAGCAGGAAAAATAATTCTGCCACAGCTTGCATCACCTTCCTTATAGCCTGGGGCAGTCCTTTCTACTTTGGGGGGAAGCCTTTTTCTTTCCTGTTTTTGGTTAAAACAATTTGCCTATATTCATGAACTCTCTCCTTGTTCTGACCTTAAGCTTTTGTAAGTAAAACAAAGTGGACTCATAAGGTAATTCGTTTTACTGTTCAGCTGCTTAGACCAATGCTCAGCCCATACTACCCTCTGATCCTGAGGCCATGTACACTATGGAAAGTAAAAGAAAAAGTGGTAAGAAGGACAAAACAAGATTTAAAAGGAATTGAAAGGGAAGCAGGTTAATATCTCAAAGTTGGATATTGCTGTCCTCTTATATCTCTACAGAGGGATCATGCGGGAGGGTTATGAATCTGGTAGACTAATTGCTAAATAGTAACCTAATTTCCCAGTGGCTTCACACAACACAAGTTTATTTCTGCTGCCAGCACACTCCACTGCGTATCTGGTGGGGGAGGAAGGTGGTGAAGACTGAACACAAGGCAGAAATCCAGGCACCAAGGCCCATTCCATCTTGTGACTCTATGTCTTCCAGATTCTCACAGATACTCTAGTCATTTTCTAGTGGTAAGAGTCTGGATGGTTATTCAGGGGCAACTTTTATGGACAAGTATGAATTGGAGTTCATCACTTCTGCCCATATTCTATTGGTTAAAATTCAGTCATATGGCTGACCAGGAAATCTAGTGGCTTTATATGCTTAGGAGAACATGGGTAACATAAGAGTAAATAACTGGCTAGTCTTTGTTATGGTGTGCAAATGATTTAAGAGCAAAACACTGAGCTAGGAATATGAAGACATTCGTTTTAATTCTATTTCTCCACTTACTATCTCTATGACCCCTAACGTGGTTATTTACCTCAGCATTGATCTGTAAAATAGTGACAATAATATCTGTACCACTTACTTAGACTCATAGGCTGTTGGAACCCAAAAGGGCATTAGGTATCATTGAGTTCAGGCATCTTTCTCCAAGTCTATACGACCACCTGTGTCAAATTACTTGGGCAACACCAGGACTCACTAAAAATCTTTGATGTAGGAAAGCCCTAGAATCTGCATTTCTATAATTATTCCAGGTGGTTCTTCTCTATACAAAAGTTTGAGATCCACTGACCTTGTTTAAACTTAATTTTATAGTTATAGAAATAAAAGCTCAGAGCAATGTAGGGTGACATTGGATAGTGCTAGTTTGTATAGACTAAGGCTGAGATCCCTATCTCCTGAGTCACTACCCAATGTTTTCTCTCTTTTTTTTTTTTCCTTTTTTGCTAAACCACCCTGCCCAGTGAGGGTTATCTTTGAGCATCAGGTAACATAATGTATGTAAACACATTCCCTTTGAAATAAAGGTCATCATATTTAAAAATATTATTTAATTTTGTAGCCCTGGTTAGCAAACATCCTCTTTGGTCTTTATGTAGCTTTGAAAATATTATTCAACATTTATGAAAGCTTAGAGACAAAATGTAGCAACAATGGTTTAGTTATTCAACTTTAAAATTTCCCTATTATTTTAAAACAATCTCTCATTCCTAAAAAGTGCTCTAGACCAAGGCAGCCATGTGTGAATGTGTTTTATATGTCTGGTATCTACCTCCAGACCTCTGTATCCAAACTTTGAAGATGAGGCTTGCTTAGGATTACTGCACCTCCCGCCTGTAAAACCCAAACCCTACCTTATATCTGTAAAAAATTTTAATAAAAAGAAACCTCAATTAAATAGAGTTGGAAGACCATAAAGGGGAGCTCTCATGCCCTGTGACAATAATGGAACCTAACAAGAAGAAAGACTCTTCTTTCCTGGCAATGAAAAGCCATAGATACTTTGTTTACTATAAGCCCTCCCAACTTCCTTTTCCGCTCTATAAAAATGTTTTCCTTTCCTTGGCATACAGGTACTTGCACGTGGCTCACATGATTGCAGACCTCGAATTGCAATTCTCTGCTGATCCCGAATAAACCCATCTTTGCTGGAGAAATATCTGGCAGTATGTTTCTTCAGGTCAAGGTGTCTATACTTGGTCTTGGGTAGAAGACCTCTTCGTATTAGTGCAACATCCTGGGCTTAATATAGCTTTCTTCCCCTACCCCAGGGACAGTTTTTGTATTTTGTTGTTTTGCTTTTTCCCCTTCAGAAGCAATGGAGTTTTTCTAGGTCCTGGGTGGTAAGAGATTTTTCTATTCTTCTCTGATGGTACACAGGTTTTCCTTCTACATCTTCCCCAGAAGCAGTGTATTTTTGCCTAGGCGCTGAGAAATTCAAGTGGAAGGTCTTGCTGCTCCCCACCCCAAGGTGGAAGGCTTTTGCCTCTTACTAGAAACAGGTCTAGGGAAATAAGGGCTTTGTGCCTGTGCACCAACAGCTGCTGATCACCTCCTACATACCTCACTAGATCTTTTGTCCTCACTCCAAATCTTTCTTGGGAACATTTGATTGAGGCCCATAGACAAGAGCTTAATGAGAGAGTATGAGTTTTCCTTGTTTCTGTGATTCCTAGGTTTTTCAAGCTATTGTATAGACCAAAAGGTTCGTTCGTTTTTTTCTGTAAGATGGCTCTAGTAGCACTTAGTTGTCTTTAACTTCACTTGAAACAATTTTGTTAGATTGTATGTGACAGCTGTCATACCAGTGTGCATTTAAAAAAAGACTTATCAAAATTGGTGAATTTTTGTGTAGCCATTTTAATATTGAAGATGGAAGAAAAAAAGAAACATTTTTGGCATATTGTGCTTTATTATTTCAAGAAAGGTAAAATCGCAACTGAAACGCACAAAAAGATTTATGCAGTGTATGGAGAAGATGCTGTGACTGATCGAATGTGTCAAAAGTGGTTTGTGAAGTTTTGTGCTGGATGATGCTCCACAGTAGAGTAGACCAGTTGAAGTTGATAGCGATCAAATTGAAACAATAATTGAGAACAATCAATGTTATACCACACAGGAGATGGCTGACATACTCAAAATATCCAAATCAAGCACTGAAAATCATTTGCACCAGCTTGGTTATGTGAATCGATTTGATGTTTGGGTTCCACATAAGTTAAGTGAAAAAAAACTTCTTGACCATATTTCCCCTGTGATTTTCTACTGAAAAGTAATGAAAACGTTCCGTTTTTAAAACAAATTGTGGCAGGCGATGAAAAGTGGCTACTGTACAATAATGTGGAACAGCAGAGATGGTGGGGCAAGTGAAATGAACCACCACCAACCACACCAAAGGCCGGTCTTCATCCAAAGGAGCTGATGTTGTGTATACGGTGGGATTGGAAAGGAGTCCTCTATTATGAGCTCCTTCTGGAAAACCAAATGATTAATTCCAGCAAGTAGTGCTGGAAATTAGCAGCACTCGAAGAAAAGCATCCAGAATTTGTCAACAGAAAACGCATAATCTTCCAACAGGATAATGCAAGACTGCATGTTTCTTTGATGACCTGGCAAAAACTGTTACAGCTTGGCTGGGAAGTTCTGATTCATCCACCATATTCACCAGACACTGCACCTTTGGATTTCCATTTATTTCGGTCTTTATAAAATTCTCCTAATGGAAAAAAATTGAATTCCCTGGAAGACTGTAATAGGCACCTGGAACAAACAGTTCTTTGCTCAAAAAGATAAAAAGTTTTGGGAAGATAGAATTATGAAGTTGCATGAAAAATGGCAGAAGGTAGTGGAACAAAAGGGTGAATACGTTGTTCAATAGTTCTTGGTGAAAATGAAAAATGTGTCTTTTATTTTTACTTAAAAAACTGAAGGCACTTTTTGGCCCACCCAATATATTCTAGCCTACAGTTGTCCTATCTCATAAAGTTATGTGAAGACAAAATGAGTTAGTCCATGTGACACATTTACAAGAGAACTTAGTATATATTAAGACCCCAATAAATATGAATTAGTGTTAAAAACAATGCTAATAAATTTTTCTTAGGATTTTGATATTTTCCTGTTTCCCATAGCTTGTTTTATTGTTATTTTCTTTCTGCTTTCTGGTCCACTTTAATGCCACACCTCTTCAATTTCTAGACTTTTTTACCTAAGTTATTGCCAAAAAGAAATTTTATAAATGATCAGCTATGAAGTTATTGGCTATTATATTTATTCTTTGACATTCTATTTAAATCCTTGATAAGATTGTTGCCAAGAAAATGGGTGGTGAGAATTGCATATTTTGAAGAAAGTGGAATGAGTATACTTCTTGTAGCAGCTATATACTAGTTGTTTCATTTCCATGGAAGATATCTTCTTTAAAGAATATACTATAAATTTCTTTTAAATAATAAAAATATCTTTAAGCCAAGAAAAGACAAAAAATACTAACTTAAAAGATATTTTACTAAACAGTGAAATCTGTTAAACAGCACAGTATTAAAATCAGTCACTACTACAGCTGCCACCTATATAGATCCAAACATTTCAGCTAAAAAAGAAAAGAAACATTTGTGTCAGGTAAATAATAAATGAATACTTAAGAGTAGGAATAGTAAAACACTTTCTGATACACAAAATATAGTTCCAAACATTTTTTTCTATTTCCTAAATTGATCTCCTTGTCAAGAAATGTTGCTCATCACTATTCTTGAGTCTCTGAAATTTTCTTAGGAATTTTCGGTGTTTGAATTTTTGATGTTATTAACACAGCAGAGTTCAGGACAGTATAGCTTAGTCATTTCTGGAATGAATGAAATCACTCGGTAATTTCAGACAACTCAATGACAAAGTCATTTGTTCAATCATTCATTTATCAAAGAAATATTGTGTGAAAGTTACAAGCACTGTGCTAAAGGGATATAGCGAGGGATGAGATGAACTTCAAGGTATGATTATGTTCTGCGAACAGTGCATACACACCAAATAAATGACGTGTCAATGGAAAATACCAAAAGTGCTTCAGAAATTTAAGTGATTCAGAAATATATAAGAGTTTCTAGTCAGAGATGTGAGCATAATGAATTAATTTGATTACCACAGCTGAATATTTTATTTCTTTTAGTTATTAAGCAAATCAACTTTTTTAACTGCCCTCTAAACATGAATTAGACAAAACTGAGAAGCAGACTTCGTATAAATGGACAAATAAGGGCTTCCCTGGTGGCGCAGTGGTTGAGAGTCCACCTGACGATGCAGGGGACACGGGTTCATGCCCCAGTCCAGGAAGATCCCACATGCCACAGAGCGGCTGGGCCCATGAGCCATGGCCACTGAGCCTGCGCGTCCGGAGCCTGTGCTCCGCAACAGGAGAGGCCACAACAGTGAGAGACCTGCATACCGCAAAAAAAAAAAAAAAGGACAAATAAAAGAAAGGAGATGATAGACTTGGAGAGAGACTGGTCTTCATGATTCCCAGTTAAGAGGCAACATTATGATAAACTGAGAGGGACCCTTTAAAAATAGTCTGCTTTCAGTACTGTCCATAAGTGGCTTTGTAAAAAAAAAGCTTGTCTCTGAGTTAGTGATCATAGAAAATTGAGATTATTTTGTAGAATCTGAAACTGCTATAAAAAATGATAGCACATGAAATTTACTTTTAAAATATTTCCAGTGAAGGTTGTCAGTGAGCTTCATGTGTAATATAAGCATTTTGAAAGGGCAGTTTAGTAAAACAGGAAATAACCCAAGTTAGGATGGCTTCAATAACCAATGAGAATAACCTGCATTCAAAAGCCATAGGAATTTAGGCTAAGAGAATGCTGCTTGTCACACATTTAAAATGCACAAAACAGTAAAGGAAGTAGAAGGAAATTTAAGAGCCGAGGTTTGAAACAACGACGTTGTGTTTTATCACAACGAAGGCATAGAATATGAACTGGACTTTTTCAGTCATTGAAACACTAGACAAGGAGAGGCCTGGTATCTTTAAATCTGTGAAAGCAGATTGTTTCAAGAAATGCTGTATTTCAAGACGAATTTAATCAGACATATTTAACTAACAGAAATATTTTTACTTCTATTAATGTATTTAGAGATATTAAAATTCAAATTTGAATTGTGTTCTTTTTTGCTTGGATGCTTGCTCTTAATTAAAATACTTGTATCCTTTAATCCCCTATATCCTTTAGTTTTTTGCTATGTATGAAAGTCTAAATCATGCAGAATTAGTGAGAATATAAACTCTTTTATAATGGCTTTATTTTCATATTACTAAAATCTTATTAAAATGTAGAAATGTTAAAATATTGTGTCTGTAAAATGTGATACTGCTGTTAATTTTGGAGGGTTTAATTTTGGAAATGGATATTAATTGCTCTAAAGATTAAAGTGTTATTCTTTGATGTTTCTGGAATGTATTCACCCCTTGAGATACGCCGTTACACACCTTTCTTTCTGAGAAATTTGGAATTTAGAGACATGAGAGTTTAATTTACATAGTTGACTATTCTTTTAATTTTTTTACTCTTAAATTTAAAACAGGTTCTGCTACTCCCATAAAATTTCTGTGGTTTCACAGAACTATTAAAAATGCTTATTTAGAGAACAAAATGAATTCAAAACATTTCAGTAATGTACTTATGATGTGCTCAACAATGACTGAGGAGTAACTCAGAAAATAAATTAAGTAAAATGTTCCTACTCTCAAAGAATTGACAATATAATAATCAGAAAATACTCATGAAATGATTACCAAAATGAGGGATATTGATAAAAATGGGAGTACAGTGAAGAGAAAAATTACTGCAAACTGGAATGTTTGACAAACTGTGAGGTGAAACTTGAAAGAAGGGGAGAATTTAGATTGGAGAAGATATGCCAAAATAGAAGATTCAGCAAAAGTTTTATGAAGAGAGTTTATTTCTGGAATAGTGAGCAGTGGGTCACCTTGCTGGATCGGTTATTTAGAGTCAAATTCTGGAGGGCCATAATGGAAACCAATAGAGGAAAGAAGGAAACGTTGATTAAAAGAAAAACAAAAAAAAAAGCCATGTAAAGGTCAAGGAAAATTTGCACTGAGATGGGGTCACAGAATCAGGTGAACTCCAGAGTGAAGTTTCAAGAGAGCATTAAGAATCGAAGTCATATTATAGAAGTCTAAGAAGAAAAACAGTTATGATAAATGGTGGCAGCAGGAATAGCCCACTCATCTGAGGAAAAGGAAAATTAGGGTCAAGGAAAGTTGTGGGGTTAAGTGTGTGTGTTCAGTGTAGATAACACATTCTACAAAATGTGATCAAATGAAAATCAAACATCTGGCGTGAATATATGGAATATACTATTTCTCAAATATAATGAATGCATAGAATTTTTATAATTAAAAGCATTAGATACATTTAATTTTCAATGTACTGTGAATTCCTTTGACACCCCAGCAGTCTGTTGTTTGGGGGATTTTTTTTTTTTTTTTTTTTTTTTTGCGGTGCATGGGCCTCTCACTGTTGTGGCCTCTCCCATTGCGGAGCACAGGCTCCGGACGCGCAGGCTCAGCAGCCATGGTCCACGGGCCTAGCCACTCCGCGGCACGTGGGATCTTCCCGGAGCGGGGCACGAACCCGTGTCCCCTGCATCGGCGGGCAGACTCTTAACCACTGCGCCACCAGGGAAGCCCTAGGGGATGTATTTTTGATAGATGGTAAGATTTAGATTCTTGTTTTCCTGCAATAGGTAACTGCCAGGTATGACAACATGCCACTAACATTAGCAGTGTTGGGACAAGTTGATGCAATTACTACCCTGTTAACCAAATAGGTCTGTGATAGCATCTTTCTGCTCTGGTTCTGTGAGACTGAGGTGTGTGAAAACTCAGTATTCCTAGAATGTAGAGTACTTATTTTGTAATGGATATTTGTTATTTTCTGTCTGTTTAGAATCCTCTCCATAGAGGTGGTTAATCAGTAGCCTTTCCTGCAAACTCCTCCTACCATCCCCACCCAACATAGAAGTTATCATCTGATTCAGATTTGCCCATAAGATTCCCCACACACTTGGTCAGAGTGAAAGGTGATCGGTTCAGGAGAGATAGGCATGTGACCAAGCCAAGGTGATCAGAGCATCCCCAGGGCTTTTGCTTGAGACAGCTGCAGGAAAGAGGTATGCTTTTATTTCATCTGAGATTGCTAAGATAAAAGGACAAATAAAACTAGAGCTGCCAATTTTTTCTGCAATTGTATCAGAGCAACATTCCTGAGAATGAAGCCAGCTCAGAAAATGAAGAGCTGAGAGATACAGAAAGACAGAACCCTGATGAAATTGGTTTAGGCTCCTGGATCCAGCTGTGGTTGTACTTCTCAGTTACTTGAGCCTGTACATTCCTTTCTTTTCCTCCGTTTACTGTCATTTGCTATAGAAAGGGTCCTGTTTAATGCAACTAATGAGAACAATTGGTCAAAAGGTAAGAAAAAATACAGTATAAGGAGAGCTACAACTGTTCCCTTCTCTGAATACCTAGAACACTTTAATCTTCATTTCTATATGAAATGCACACCTCAATCCATACCATGTGTTCCAGTCATTTATGCACTTATTTTTACTTCTGGTACTAGAATGTGAGTTTCTTGAGCACAGGGATAGTTTCTGGGTTTTTTCTGACATTCTACTGTGTGGCAGACACTGTAACTGGCCAACCCTCAGTCATCACAAGCTCCTTCCCCTGTTCACCTACCACTGCAGAGACTGGCAAAGGCCAAATACTCACTTTCCTGGTCTCTCTGCAGCTAAGAGTGATCATGTGATCCAGTTTTGCCCATTGAGATATAAGTGGAAATATACTAAAAGAGATGTTTATTTTCTGACAAAAGAAAACGTGTGTTTCTGGTATTCTTTTTCTTTATTTGTGCTTGGAACATGGAAATGCAAAGATGATGTCTTGAGCTACAGCAGCCATATTGTGATAAGAGGCATGAGCATGAGGGAAACAAAAAGCCAACTTGTTTAAAATGGCAGCTGCACTGTTCCTGGAACTACCTACATCCAAACTTCTTTTTCTGAATTAAATTAGCTAAAATTAGAATGTCCATGTTTATCTACATCTTACCTTACCAAGTTAGTGACTATGTCCCAAACAGAGTTTTTAGATATGCATGAACTTCAATCTAGATATCAATGTCCACCAATCAGTAATTTTGAGGGAGGCAAAATTTTCTGTTGGAAAACATGTAAGCATTAAAATCAGAGGACTTGGGTTGATTTCTATTCTCTGCAGTTTACTAATTATATGATATGACCTTATAAAAGTCCTACTTATAAACAGACCTACTAGAGAATGGACTTCAGGATATGGGGAGGGGGAAGGGTAAGCTGTGACAAAGTGAAAGAGCGGCATGGACATATATACACTACCAAACGTAAGGTAGCTAGCTAGTGGGAAGCAGCCGCATAGCACAGGGAGATCAGCTCGGTGCTTTGTGACCGCCTGGAGGGGTGGGATAGGGAGGGTGGGAGGGAGACGCAAAAGGGAGGGGATATGGGAACATATGTATATGTATAACTGATTAAATTTGTTATAAAGCAAAAAAAATAAAATAAAATAAAAAAATAAAGCTATTTAAAAAAAAAAAGTCCATGAGTATGAATTTCTCTTTTCTTTGATTATATGTGGGGGTAAATTACATTCTGAGAGTATTTCACAGTTTTGGTATAAAGATTAAGTTTGAAAATGTATGTGAATATATTTTATAAAATGTAAGATGCTAACAAATCTTATTATTTTGTTGTTGTTTAGTTGACTTTTAACTTCCCTATGCAGAATGGAGCTATGTCTTGTTCTTACAAGGGTAAGCAGCAGAAACTTTCTAAGAGAATATTATTATTACTTACTTTTCATAAATAAACTTGTTTATAAAGTAACATATTAAAGCAAAATACATTTCACTATAAAAAATAATGCCCTATTTTTATTTGCAAATTATATACTATTACAATGACCTGTTTATGTTCATCTTTTATAATGACAAAAGAACAAAGGAGTTGTCTGGAGATGATTTATTTGTAACGTCATAAAACTCCAGATTCAGTGTGGTTATTCCAACAGAGCACAAGTGCTGACATTTTAAATTTAAGCACTGAATGACTGTAAACCTCACACACTATTTTGATACTGTTAGTTGAAAAGTAATGTGGAAGAGTCCTTGACTATGTCTAGAATAATACCAGAAAAATCCAGTATTTGTGTAAAATTTCATAGGATCAGCTGTTTAACCAACAGCTTGATTAAATATCAATACATATTTCGCAAGCATTGTAAATTTTACCCTATTATTATCTCATAATGTAATTTTCAACTGGTAAACAGATTTTACTGAAAGCAACCAAATTATAGTGTACTGTGTCCTTGTCCCAAAACATAAGGTGCTCTACAAAACACTCCAGGGAAAATATCAAGCTCCCATCTACCTTGTCCAATGTACCAAAGATCAGAAAGGTTGCTTGGCTAGTTTTAAAATAGTTTCATTCCAAACATGCAAGATAATTTATGTCTTTTCTTAGTCTTATTCTTTACAACACTTAACTCTTTTCACTATGCATTATCTAAAACAAATAACATAATACTATAACAAAATGCAGACTCCAAAAGAACATCTTATAGATGGAAGATTTTATTCCATTTTAATATTTATTTTCCATTTTTTATATTTCCTTCCTCTATTGTAAACTTTCTTGATTCCTTCAAATGTTATAAATTAAAATCATTTTTGTTTTTTGCTTTTTAAAAAAACTTTGGCCATTTGAATTGCAGTTATCTACTGCTAGTTAGGTAAAGAAGAACATATGATAAAAATATAGCTGTTTTGGGTTTAGGGCACAGTATGGTTTACTTCTTTATTTAATTTGATTAAGACTAAAATGGATAGCAATTCCAATATATTTAAAATGGTAAGCTTTTCCAAGGTAAGGATTATGCCTTCTACCTTTTTTTGCAATTTTCTTATAATACTAAAATAGTCTGACAACTAGTACTGGGTTAGTACTTCTTTGATTGACCTATAGATCAACAACACTCAGTTGTTAGTACATCTCCAGTGAAAATTGCTATTAAAAAAGTAAAAATTTGCAACAGAAATATTTGTTATTTTTGGTAATTTTTCTCTTCTCTTTACTTACCATGATAGAAATATCATTTTATAAATATCTATTAGTAGTATAAACTCTGAAATGTTATTCACTCAACCCTGATTGATATAAATAGATAAGTAAATGAGTAAATAGACTTTTTAGGGAGCAGTAAAGGGTTGAGGATGAATTTTCCTCATTATTGATACTAAATTGAAAATCAATAGTGTTTTTGCCCAGAGAGAAACAAAATTAAATCAATTTCCACACTAAATTGGTGTTTATCTTTTTCTTTCAGTTCTAAAGAACTGATTTGATTTTTATTCATAAGAGAAATTTCTTTTCATAAATTAAATTGTCTTTCAACCCCTCTCCCCAGCTTCAATTATCCTAATAATAATAGAAGGTACAAAATATAAACCAAACTTGTTTCTATACTATTTAGCTTTGAGCAATACACTCTGCTAGAATTCTAGGAGGTAATAAGTGTGTGTACTTCAATGTAACATATAAATATATTATATCAAGCATATATTTTTAAAGTTTTGTACCATTCAGCTGCTGTTTTGCAACAACAACAACAAAAAAAAAAGACAGGAAAAAAAATTAGTGTACTTACCAGACTGCCAAGAATTCTCCTTATGGATCTATACAATGCCTCTAATTTCTAATGGGTTGCTTTTATAGCTTTTGGAATATTGCCATTGAATTTTCCCTTAATTTATTGTCATACTGTTTCCAGTGGATTTCTCTCAGTGGTTTGCTGAACTCACCCTAGCAAGCTACTCTGAACTAACCTGAGTCCTCCAGCACAGGACTCTTATGACCCACATCCATAGGCTGTTGAGCTCAGCTCAGGGAATTGTTCCATCCTGACCACCAGAGCTCTTCCAGGTAAGGCCATTCTACATCTGAAGAGTTGCTGGACCTCTCCCAGCACATTGGCAAACTCTAACTGCTGGACTGGTCCCAGTGAACGGGCAGATTATAATCAGTTGGCAGCTGCCAGCTGAAATGCAGCCCACACTACTCAAAGTTGACACCTTCTTTCATGAGGTAATTTGGTGATGCAGGGAAAAAAATGTAGTCATGGTTATAACAAGCTAGTATTTAGTATAGGGAAAGCAATTGCTCATCACAAACCACCAATACAACCACGAAACAAATTTACCAATCAGAGCTGAGTTACAGATTTCTCACACATATTCCTTCCTCTATCCAGTTTTTATTTTTCCAGAGCATTTATCTCAAATTTTAGTCTACTCTTCTATCACCAAATGTATTTTAATCATCTTAGAAGGTTTTTTTTTGTAAATAGAGTTATAAAAAATGATGACTTTGAAGATGATGGAGTAGAAGGACGTGCATGCACTCCCTCTTGCGAGAACACTGGAATCACAACTAACTGCTGAACAATTATCGACAGGAAGACACTGGAACTCACCAAAAAGGATACCCCACATCCAAAGACAAAGGAGAAGCCACAATGACATGGTGGGAGGGGCGCAATCACAATAAAATTAAATCCCATAACTGCTGGGTGGATGACCCAAACTGGAGAACACTTATACCACAGAAGTCCACCCACTGGAGTGAAGGTTCTGAGCCCCACATCAGGCTTCTGAACATGGGGGTCTGACAACGGGAGGAGGAATTCCAAGAGAATCAGACTTTGAAGGCTAGAGGGATTTGATTGCAGGACTTCAACAGGACTGGGGGAAACAGAGACTCCACTCTTGGAGGGCACACACAAAGTAGTGTGTGCATCGGGACCCAGGGGAAGGAGCATTGACCCCATAGAGACTGAACCAGACCTGCCTGCTAGTGTTGGAGGGTCTCCTGCGGAGGTGGGGGGTGGCTCTGTCTCACCATGAGGACAAGGACACTTGCAGCAGAAGTTCTGGGAAGTACTCCTTAGCATGAGCCCTCCCAGAGTCCACCATTAGCCCCACCAAAGAGCCTGGGTAGGCTCCAGTGTTGGGTTGCCTCAGGCCAAACAACAAACAGCGAGGGAAACGAGCCCCACCCATCAGCAGGCAAACGGATTATTAAAGTTTTACTAAGCTCTGCCCACCAGAGCAATAGCCAGCTATACCCACCACCAGTCCCTCCCATCAGGAAACTTGAACAAGCCTCTTAGATAGCCTCTTCCACCAGAGGGCAGACAACAGAAGCAAGAAGAACTACAATCCTGCAGCCTGTGGAACAAAAACCACATTCACAGAAAGACAGACAAGATGAAAAGGCAGAGGGCTATGTACCAGATGAAGGAACAAGATAAACCCCCAGAAAAACAACTAAATGAAATGGAGATAGGTAACCTTCCAAAAAAAGAATTCTGAATAATGATAGTGAAGATGATCCAGGACCTTGGAAAAAGAATGGAGGCAAAGATCGAGAAGATGCAAGAAATGTTTAACAAAGGTCTAGAAGAATTAAAGAACAAACAAACAGAGATGAACAATATAATAATTGAAATGAAAAATGCATGAGAAGGAATCAATAGTAGAATAACTGAGGCAGAAGAACGGATAAGTGACCTGGAAGACAGAAGGGTGGAATTCACTGCTGCTGAACAGAATACAGAAAAGAGAATGAAAAGAAATGAAGACAGACTAAGAGACCTCTGAGACAACATTAAACACAACAACATTAGCATTATAGGGGTCCCAGAAGGAGAACAGAGAGAAAAAGGACCTGAGAAAATATTTGAAGAGATTATAGTTGAAAACTCCCCTAACATGGGAAAGGAAATAGCCACTCAAGTCCAGAGAGTCCCATACAGGATAAACTCAAGGAGGAACACGCCGAGACACATAGTAAACAAATCGGCAAAAATTAAAGACAAAGAAAAATTATTGAAAACAGCAAGGGAAAAATGACAAATAACATAGAGGGGAACTCCCATAAGTTCTCCCACAGCTGATTTCTCAGCAGAAACTCTACAAGCCAGAAGGGAGTGGAATGATATACTTAAAGTGATGAAAGGGAAAAACCTACAACGAAGACTACACAGCAAGGATCTCACTCAGATTCGATGGAGAAATCAAAAGCTTTACAGACAAGCAAAAGCTAAGAGAATTCAGCACCATCAAACCAGCTCTACCAAAAATGCTAAAGGAACTTCTCTAAGTGGGAAACACAAGAGAAGAAAAGGACCTACAAAAACAAACCCAAAACGATTAAGAAAATGGTCATAGGAACATACATATCTATAATTACCTTAAACGTGAATGCATTAAGTGCTCTAACCAAAAGACACAGGCTTGCTGAATGGATACAAAAACAAGACCCATATATATGCTGTCTACAAGAGACCCACTTCAGATCGAGGGACACATACAGATGGAAAGTGAGGGGATGGAAAAAGATATTCCATGCAAATGTAAATCAAAAGGAAGCTGGAGTAGCAATACTCAGATCAGATAAAATAGACTTTAAAATAAAGAATGTGACAAGAGACAAGGAAGGACGCTACATAATGATCAAAGGATCAATCCAAGATGGAGATATAACAATTATAAATATATATGCACCCAACATAGGGGCACCTCAATACATAAGGCAACTGGTAGCAGCTATAAAAGAGGAAATTGACAGTGACACAATAATAGTGGGGGACTTTAACACCTCACATACACCAATGGACAGATCATCCAAACAGAAAATTAATAAAGAAACACAAGCTTTAAATGACTCAAGAGACCAAATAGATTTTATTGATATTTATAGGACATTCCATCCAAAAACAGCAGATTACACTTTCCTCTTAAGTGTGCACGGAAGATTCTCCAGGATAGATCACATCTTGGGTCACAAATCAAGTCTCAGTAAATTTAAGACAATTGAAATCATATCAAGCATCTTTTCTGACAACAACGCTATGAGATTAGAAATGAATTAAAGAGAAAAAAAGTAAAAAACACAAACACATGGAGGCTAAACAATACATTACTAAATAACCAAACAATCACTGAAGAAAGCAAAGAGGAAATCAAAAAATACCTAGAGACAAATGGCAATGAACACACAATGATCCAAAACCTATGGGATGCAGCAAAAGCAGTTCTAAGAGGGAAGTTTATAGCTATACAAGCCTACCTCAAGAAACAAGAAAAATCTCAAATAAACAATCTAACCTTACACCTAAAGGAACTAGAGAAAGAAGAACAAACAAAACCCAAAGTTAGCAGAAAGAAAGAAATCATAAAGATCAGAGCAGAAATAAATGAAATAGAAACAAAGAAAACAATAGCAAAGATTAATACAACTAAAAGCTGGTTCTTTGAGAAAATAAACAAAATTGATAAACCATTAGCCAGACTCATCAAGAAAAAGAGGGAGAGGACTCAAATCAATAAAATTAGAAATGAAAAAGGAGAAGTTACAACAGACAACACAGAAATACAAAGCATCCTAAGAGACTACTACAAGCAACTCTATGCCAATAAAATGGACAACGTGGAAGAAATGGACAAATTCTTAGAAAGGTATAACCTTCCAAGACTGAACCAGGAAGAAATAGAAAATATGAACAGACCAATCACAAGTAATGAAATTTAAACTGTGATTAAAAATCTTCCAACAAACAAAAGTCCAGGACCAGGTGGCTTCAAAGGTGAATTCTATCAAACATTCAGAGAAGAGCTAACATGCATCCTTCTCAAACTCTTCCAAAAAATTGCAGAGGAAGGAAGACTCCCAAACTCATTCTATGAGGCCACCAACACACTAATACCAAAACCAGACAAAGATACTACAAAAAAGAAAATTACAGACCAATATCCCTGATGAATATAGATGCAAAAATCCTCAACAAAATACTAGCAAACAGAATTCAACAACACATTAAAAGGATCATACACCATGATCAAGTGGGATTTATCCCAGGGATGCAAGGATTCTTCAATATACACAAATCAATCAATGTGATACACCATATTAATAAATTGAAGAATAAAAACCATATGATCATCTCAATAGATGCAGGAAAAGCTTTTGACAAAATTCAACACCCATTTATGACAAAAACTCTCCAGAAAGTGGGCACAGAGGGAACCTACCTCAACATAATAAAGGCCATATATGACAAACCCACAGCAAACAGCCTTCTCAATGGTGAAAAACTGAAAGCATTTCCTTTAAGATCAGGAACAAGACAAGGATGTCCACTCTCACCTAGTCCTAGTCATGGCAATCAGAGAAGAAAAAGAAATAAAAGGAATAGAAATTGGAAAAGAAGAAGTAAAACTGTCACTGTTTGCTGATGACATGATAGTATATATAGAGAGAATCCTAAAGATGCCACCAGAAAACGACTAGAGCTAATCAATGAATTTGGTAAAGTAGCAGGATACAAAATTAATGCACAGAAATCTCTTGCATTCCTATACACTAATGATGAAAAATCTGAAAGAGAAATTATGGAAACAATCCCATTCACCATTGCAACAAAAAGAGTAAAATACCTAGGAATAAACCTACCTAGGGAGACAAAAGACCTGTATGTGGAAAACTATAGTCAGTAATGAAAGAAATTAAAGATGATACCAACAGATGGAGAGATATACCATGTTCTTGGATTGGAAGAATCAATATTGTGAAAATGACTATACTACCCAAAGCCATCTACACATTCAATGCAATCCCTATCAAACTACCAATGGCATTTTTTACAGAACTAGAACGAAAAAATCTTAAAATTTGTATGGAGACACAAAAGACCCCAAGTAGCCAAAGCAGTCTTGAGGGAAAAAAAACGGAGCTGGAGGAATCAGACTCCCTGACTTCAGACCATACTACAAAGCTACAGTAATCAAGACAATATGGTACTGGCACAAAAACAGAAGCATAGATCAATGGAACAAGATAGAAAGCCCAGAGGTAAACCAACGCACCTATGGTGGAGTAATCTATGACAAAGGAGGCAAGGATATGCAATGGAGAAAAGACAGTCTCTTCAATAAGTGGTGCTGGGAAAACTGGACAGCTACATGTAAAAGAATGAAATTAGAACACTCTCTAAAACCATACACAAAAATAAACTCAAAATGGATTAGAGACCTAAATGTAAGACTGGACATTATAAAACTCTTAGAGGGAAACATAGGAAGAACACTCTCTGACATAAATCACAGCAAGATCTTTTTTGATCCACCTCCTAGAGTAATGGAAATAAAAAGAAAAATAAACAAATGGGATCTAATGAAACTTTAAAGCTTTTGCACAGCAAAGGAAACCATAAAGAAGACGAAAAGACAACACTCAAAGTGGGAGAAAATATTTGCAAACGAATTAACGGACAAAGGATTAATCTCCAAAATATATAAATAGCTCATGCAGCTCAATATTAAAGAAACAACCAACCCAATCCAAAAATGGGCAGAAGACCTGAATAGACATTTCTCCAGAGAAGACATACAGATGACCAGGAAGCACATGAAAAACTGCTCAACATGACTAATTATTAGAGAAATGCAAATCAAAACTACAATGACGTATCACCTCACACCAGTTAGAATGGGCGTCATCAGAAAATCTACAAGCAACAAATGCTGGAGAGGGTGTCGAGAAAAGGGAACCCTCTTGCATTGTTGGTGGGAATGTAAATTGATACAGCCACTATAGAGAACAGTATGGAGGTTCCTTAGAAGACTAAAAATAGAATTACCATAGACCCAGCAAACCCACTACTGAGCATATACCCAGAGAAAACCGTAATTCAAAAAGGTGCATACACCCCAATGTTCATTGCAGCATTATTTACAATAGCCAGGTCATGGAAGCAACCTAAATGCCCATCGACAGACGAATGGATAAAGAATTATGGTACATATATACAATGGAATATTACTCATCCATATAAAGGAATGAAATTGGGTCATTTGTAGAGACATGGATGGATCTAGAGACTGTCATACAGAGTGAAGTAGGTCAGAAAGAGAAAAACAAATGTCGTATATTAACGCATATATGTGGAACCTAGAAAAATGCTACAGAAGAACCGGTTTGCAGGACAGAAATTGAGACACAGATGTAGAGAACAAAGGTATGGACAGTAAGGGGGGGAAGCAGCAGGGGGTGGGGGGATGGGTGTGATGAATTGGGTGATTGGGATTGACATGCATACACTGATGTGTATGAAATGGATGACTAACAAGAACCTGCTGTATAAAAAGATAAATAAAATTAAATTTTAAAAAATGATGACTTTTAGTATTATTCTTTCTACATTTCTATAGATCCATTAATAAAATCCACAATTTTATTTTAGTTTGATAAAGTAATTTTTAACAAGCTTTTAATAAGCTTTTGTTGGGCATTTTCTAAAAACCCTGTAGCCAAAAGAATTCACTATTCCCTGGAATTACTACATAAGTTCCCCGAACAAAGCCTAGGACAATTTAATTAAGGAGAATATTCAATAAACAGGGCAAGTACCTAAACCTCTGGTTATTCTAGTGTTTTTACTTGAGAATTAGGAGTAAACACTCTGATAAGTTTAGAAGAAATTAGACAACATTTTACTATTAGTCATAATTTAAAGATTTATCTTTGAAGTCAATGCATATATTTTTTTGTCTCAACCCATAAGTACTCTCAATGAAATATACTACTGGTATAAAAATAAAGTTATTCTTTGAAAAGCTTTTTGTTTTTATATAATTTCAGAATTATAGAAAAGTTCCAGAGTAGTTTAAAGAATTCCTGGGACCCTTTACTCAGAAATCTCCAAATGTTAACTTCTCATTTTCTATCTCTCTAAAATATGTGCATATTATTTCTTTTAACATTTTGAGAGTTAGTTGCAGATCTGATGTCTCTTTACCCATAAATCCTCCATTTTGTTTGTCTTAAAAACAAGGACCTTCACCATTTGGCAAACATAATGATAATAATTACCACAAATAAGAATCATAAATGGATATTAAATTAGTGGGCAAAAATATGATGAGAAGCAGGATATTTGTACATGAGACTACACAACCTATAATATCTCCCTACAAGATACTTAATAATCAAAAGAAAATTGAGTAATAAAGAATTTCTCCTCAATCCAAAGAAAGGTCTCTGCTTTGTCCTAGGTTCCTGGCAGATAACCTCTAAACTTTTGGACTTTCTTAAACAATAAGTATGTGCTTGTTATTCAAGTTGGGCCCCTAGGTAGTTTTTGCTAATGAGGTGACTCTGGGCAAGAGCTGACCACTAACAAGAAAATGATTCAGGGTGGGAGCTGACACTAAGAAAGACCAATCATGTGATTATCAGATGGAGAGAAGGGACTGGAGATTGAGTTCAACCACGTGGGCAATGATTCAATCAATCGTGCCTATTTAGTAAAACCCCAGTAAAAAATCTGGGCCGTGAAGCTCCAAAAAGCTTCCCTGTTTGGCAATACTCTGTGTGTTGTCATACTTCAATGCTGAAAGAGTAACATTTCCCTGCTTTATGTTTAGACCTTTCTGGACTCTGCCCTATGCTTCTTTTCCTTTGCTAGTTTTAATTTCCATCCTTTGCCTAGCATATCCTATATGTGTAATAGCTTTCAGTGAGTTCTGGGAGTCTTTCTAGTAAATTATTTAACCTGAAGGTGTTCTTGGGAACTCCTAAGTTTATAGCCAGCTGGTCTGATGTGAGGGTGCTTTTGTGGGAACTGTTCCCTCAGACTTTGCAGTTTGATAAACTCATTGCGGTTGGTGTCAGAAGTCTTGGGCAGATTTGGTAGTCCTGACAGCTGTGACCTTAACCTTGAGTTTGTCTTAACCCAGGTAAAAATAAAGACTTTTCATTGAAGAAACCTGACAGACATTGCCTTAGCCAAGTGATCAGAGTTAGCATCTCCTACAGTGACTAATATTGATATCATGCACCTTTTCATATGGTGCACTAAGAAGGGCACAGTATCACTTGTGTGTTATTCTCACAAAATGCATCAACTTCAATCTAATTATGAGAAAACATCTGAGGAACTCAAAGTAAGGGGGAGACTTCAAATTAACTGGCCAGAACTCTTCAACATCATGAGTTACTGGAGGAGTCTACAGATATGGAGACATGACTGCTCAATGTATGTGGGATCTTGGATTGTAATCTGGACTAGGAAAAGCATTTAAAAGGGACAATTGATGAACTTTGATTAAGGTTTATGGATTAGTTAATAGTATTAAATCTATGTTAATTTTCTGGTTTACAGAAAAAATTCTAAAAAATATATGCTATTGTTTACTGAAAAAAAAATGTACAGCGTGAGAGTTGTGAGTTAAGTTTTATTTGGGGCAAAATGAGGACCATAGCCCGGGAGACAGCATTTCAGTTAGCTCTGAGAAACTGCTCTGAAGAGGTAGGAGGGAAGGTCAGTATATATGTGATTTTGGTGAAGGGGGAGTACATGCAATCGAGCACATTTTTTTGCAGAAGGTTTCTGCTAGTCACGAGGAGCAGACGTCACCATGAAGGATTTTAGTGCTTTTCTAGGTATAAGGAGGTGCAAGAACTGGGCTCATAAAATCATCTCCTGAAAATATCTATCTGAGGACCTGTTCTGCCAGTTTTTCCCAGAGCACAGAATGCCTTATTTCTGATCTCCATCCTGAACTCCTTTCAGGGGGTGTTGAAGGTCAGCAGCTGTAGCAGCTGAGAATTTAATCCTTATAGAGGTAGATGGCAAGTGCCAATTTGTAGGTGACACTATATTTAGATAAGATGTTATCATTAGGGGAAACAGTGAAGGATTTATAAGAATTCTGTCTACTATTTTGCAATTTTTTAATGTCTTAGGTTATTTCAAAATAAAATATTGAAAGAATCAAGAACAATGTCTTACTTATCCATAGTACAATTAGAAAAGTCAGAAAGTTAACACTGAGACAATATTTAGTGAATTTATAGACCTTACTCAAAACTCATCAATTGTCCCCATAATGCTTTTAGACTTAAGTCCATTTTGGAAATAGGAAATGGAACTGTATGAAGCGTGCCCTTCTTACAATTATAAAATATGAGGGAATTCCCTGGCAGTCCAGTGGTTAAGACTCCACACTTCCACTTCTGGGGGGCCGGGTTCAATCCCTCATCAGGGAACTTAAGATCCCGCAAGCCATGTGGTGGTGTGGCCAAAGGAAAAAAAAAACTATCATAAACATAAGAAAAAGAGATGAACATTGAAAATTCTGATGCTCAGTGATCTTATATTGTAAGGAACAATAAACAATATTTGAGCCCAAAATATATATGATGTAGCCCAATGAACTGCTTTTGTTAGTGGCATCAAAAGACTTTCTTTGGAGAAAGCTGTGCCCTGCTTCTGCTCCAACTCACCTCAAAAGTTGAGCAATTTTACCTTGAACCTTGAACATAATTATATTCTTTATAATAATCTCTATGATTCAAATAGTTAATTATCACAACTTAGTTGTTTTCTGGCTTCTAATTCTCCACACTGTGTAACCTTGAGTATGTTACTTGATACCTCTGAGTCTCAGTTTCTTTATCTGGACAATTGGAAATTTAATACATGTTTTACAAGGTTTTATAATGGTTGAATGTGATAATATATTTGAAGAACCTTGTAGAGTCCTAAACACATCAGGGGCTCAACAAATGGATTTCTCTTCTCTTTTTAATTCCCAAAGTGAACTCTTTAACATATAATGGCCAGTTCCTCACATCAACAGAACAGATTATAACAAGGGGCAATGAATTGCAATCTACTCAATAGCATTGGCCTTCAAAATGCCTGAAATTCCCATTTAAGACCCATCCCACTGTGCTTATGCATTCTATACCCAAAACACTTCTATTAAGACACACGTGTTGGGCCTCCCTGGTGGCGCAAGTGGTTGAGAGTCCGCCTGCCGATGCAGGGGATACGGGTTCGTGCCCCGGTCTGGGAGGATCCCATATGCCGCGGAGCGGCTGGGCCCGTGAGCCATGGCCGCTGAGCCTGCGCGTCCGGAGCCTGCGCGTCCGGAGCCTGTGCTCCGCAACGGGGGAGGCCACAACAGTGAGAGGCCCGCATACCACAAAAAAAAAAAAAAAAAAAAAGACACACGTGTTATTGGAGTGGGGGACTAATATTAATTCATTATCATCTTTTGCCTTATGTGATGATCCATTATCTGGGAATGGGATATGGAGATGAATCTAAAGAAGGCAGGCCTGGAAGGGAACTTTGGGTGATCATCTGAGTGGACAGGTGATCCTCTCAGGCCCTGAGGACCTGGAAGAGGGAAAGATCTCTAAAACCAAGAAAGAGATGCAGAAAGGATAAAAAGGAAGAAAGATTAGATTCTTAAGAGTTTTTACATTTGTCTAGACTAAGACTTGAGCATGACCCAGGTTATCATGTGCCTTTCTTTTCTCTTTCCTAAAGACAAACTTCACTACGCTTCTCAGTGGACACTAGTGCCTCCCTGTAAGTGCTCTAAGCTAGATATGAGGGTGAGGCATAGGGTAAGATGGGACTAGAGAAAAATACTTTAGGGAACTGAAAAAACGCAATCTACTTTGGTCCAAACATTAGGTTACAGGGTGTGTGATGTGTTGACTCCCATAGCATTTACTGCTGTCATCTACACTTTGTCACTGACTTTTCTGTTTTTCCAAATAGATTTGAAGCCTTTTAAACACAATTATTTGTCTCTATCTTCAGGGCCTAGAATAATGCCTGACACTTAAGTTGGGTGTTCGTGATGCTTAATTTTATATACAAACTTGATTGGGCTATGGGGTGCCTAGAAATTTGATCAAACATCATTCTGGGTATTTCTGGAAGGGTGTTTCAGGATGAAATTAACATTTAAATTGGTAGACTGAGTGAAGCAGATTGACCTCCCTAATGCTGATGGGCCTCATGCAGTCAGGGGAAGGCCTGAATAGCACAAAAAGGCTGACCCTCCTTTTTCCTTCTGCCTGACTGCCTTCCAACTAGGCCATCAGCTTTTTCCTGTCTTTGGACTTGAATTGAAACACCAGCCTTTCCTGGGTCTTGAGCCTGCTGGACTTCAGACTGGAACTCCACCACTGGCTCTCGTGGGTCTCCAACTAGCTGACTCACCCAACAGATCTTGGGACTTGTCAGGATCCATCATCACATAAGCCAAATCCTTATAATAAATCTCTATCATCTATCTATCTATATCTATTTATCTATCCACCTATCTATCATCTATCTAGTTGCATCCTGTTGGTTCTGTTACTCTGGAGAACCTTGACTAATACAGTGATCAATAATTGTTTGTTAAAAAAAATAATAATAATTGTTTGTTGTTATTTTTGAATAAATGAATGATTGAAAAAATAAATTGTTAGGCACAGTCAGTTTACCTCATCCATGCAATGTGGAATTTGGGCTAACTATGCTCCCTTTTAATTATAATATTTTAAGATTCTAAAGCCTCTAGCTTTCTGCTTATTACAATAACTTTGAAATGACAAGAGGAAGAAACTATGTAATTTCCCAAATAGGTTGAAGAAAGGAAACAAAAACCAGAAGTTTATATCTGTAGCAATGTCTACAAGTATAGAGTAAGCGAAGAGAGTCCCATTTTCTTCTCAGAAGACTGTGAGAACCTATTCTCTCATCTGGCATTCTTCCTTTTATTTTATGATATGTATCTCATTCCATGTCATTCTAGGTGTTGCATTTCTTAAAAAGCAATTTTTTGTCACTTATTTTGAAAGAATGATAGCACTAGATTTTATAAAATTTCTTGCACCAAAAACAAAATGGAAAAATAGTCCAAAGTCAAATCCAAATGGTAGTGAGTATTATGGGCATTGGTAACTAATTACAGATCCCTAATATTGACCTTCTACAGATTCAGTAGACTAAAGACTCAAGGGTGATAGATTTTTTTCTCTAGGGATCTTATTTTCACTCAAGGACCAAGAAAGATGTAGCCCAGGTAGAACACAAAATGGAAATACTTAGAGTATGTCAAATTGCTTTAAAAATAATAGCAGACATATATTGGCCCTGCTCTGTGCCAGATATTCTTTTAAGCACTTTAACGTGTATCAATCCCTCTAATCCTCATAGCAACCCTAACTATTATCATCATTTTATAGACAAGGAAACTGAGACACAGAGAGGTGAAATCAATATGCCCACAGCTATTAAATGACAGAGCTGGGATTTAAGTCCAGATAATCAGGGCCCAGAGGTCAAGTGCTTAACCACCATGTAATGCTACCACTTGGCATTCTTGTTTTGATTCTTACCGTGCCCTTTGAGGCAGGTTTGAATGCCTCCATTTTACAGATGAGGAAACTAAGTATCCGATTTTTTGTGTCTTGTCAAAATACCTGCAACAGGATGGAGCTGAGATATAAACAAGTATTTTTCTGATATGAGTCCATGTTCCTCTATATCTTGTTCCATGTGTTCTGTGTTTCTTCTTCTTCCCTCATCCGTATGCTTTTTATTTCATGTCTCTTCTTCAGGTAACATACCTGGCAACTTTCCATAGGATTCTCTGTCTTGAGGAATGCTTATGTTTTTAACAGAGATTTTTTTAGAGATTCAGTGTCTCAGGAGCTGCCAGCCTCCAGTGGTGGTGCTTTCATGATAACCATCTTCAACTGAGTCATTCATTCACCCTCCAACATTATTAAACACCTATGAAGTGCTCATCTATGTGAAACTGCTGAAGGTCTTACCAGGTTCCTGGGAGCATGCTAGGCATTGTAGTTACAAGGATGACTAAAGTCCAGGTTTTAAGGGGTTCATAGCATAGTAGAGGATCTTTCTGATTCAAAGAAACCCCTTGCTTAGCTTCTGTTTGGGTATAGCAGATAGAACTGACTCTGTTGTACCCTCCCCACCCCCATGCCTTCTCCTCAACTAACCCCAGAAGATGATCTACGATTGGCATTTTTCTATTCTCACAGCTACAAGAAAACAAAAGCAGGAGGTGCCATCAGTGCCCAAAAGTGGCCTTTTGGTCACTCAATATTTCTTATATCATACTCTGGGGAAGACAAGATAGTAAATAATAATGATAATAGTAATAAAAACAACAGGAACAATTAATACTTTTTCGTGCTAAGTGCTTTGCATTTCTCTTTTCAGCCAGCCATGATCTTGTGAAGTAGGCAAATTTATTATTCTCATTTGCTGAAAATAGAAACATAGGCACAGAGAGGTTCAGCAAGTTGCTCAAGGTCAAATGGCCCATGGTGGCACAGAGTGGCATTTTAAGCAAGGAAGTCTGAGGCCAGAGCTTAACTTCTTAGCCACTAAAGTAAAAGATTTAACAAGAAAAGTGAAACCTATGGTCTCCTCTTGCCAGGATCTTAAAATAAGGGACATAGAAATATTAAAAATCCATTTGAGAAACATCATAAAAGGAAGTAAAAATACAGTGCCAACTAATTAAGAGTATCCTCTGGACCAAGAAGGAACTTTATTGATTACCTGTTAGGGTGCTGGTGCTTTCCATTTCTCCCCTAATCCTGCCCTCACTGCCATGGGCCATGGTGGAGTCAGGTGCTGGCACCTCCCAGAGCCCGGGAGCTATTCTTCCCCAGCCCCCTTCACACTTTCTTCCAGTGATTACCTTCGGATTCGCCACCTGTATCTAGTAGGTTGAAACCCCTTGAGGGCAGGCACCATTCATTTTTCTATCTCTAGTGCCTGGAAGAGACTAATTTTGCAGAATGAACATATGAATACATGAATTAGACCCTACACCCATTTGTACAGTCTAGGAAATAGTCACAGAAAGCCTCTGCATCTTGTTCATGTTACACGGCAGGTACCTGAGAGAATGAACAACAATCTCATGTCTGTTTGCCTCTACATCTTGTGATCTTCAGGTGAGTTTAAAAAGACAAAAACAATATAAACAAGGTAGCACAGAAACCTGTTTCAGGGCTGAAACAAGTGGGTGGTTTAAAGTCATGAAATTTCCCTACTCTAACTGGAAAAAAGAAAGCTTTTTTTTTGAAACCTCAGGGACATAAAAAATAAGAAAAGGAAATGAGCAGTTCTGTGGAGGTAGAGAACAGAGTCTGGATTTACTTGTCATGTGATAGTTAGTCACCACTGCTTGTGTATGGTTACACTTTGCATTTGCGACTCTGCTGACTTTCCCTGTCATAGGCTTTGTTTAAGAAAAGCAAACAGAAATAAGAAGACTGCCTTCCCCCCGTCATGGATGATTGAAATTTGTGTCCAGCCCCAGGTTCACAAGTACAAAAGGAAATGTGGTTAGTTTAATATTTTAATTTGTCGTTGGTGGTTGGTTTGGAGTCTGCTCTCCTGTGTCAGGTTAACCCGAGGCCTGCCAGGTCCATCCCTGCCTGCATGCTTCTCCACGGGCTCCTGCCACCCTATTCAGCATTTCCGGGCACAATATCTTGCTCAGTCGACTTGATCTCACTTTCTTTCTCTGAGCAGCTCTGTGGCAATTCAGAGGTGAAAAGGCAGATAATTGGACAGTGGAATTGGGTCCTGTGTGGTGCAAAGTTAAAAAAGAAGTTCCTTCAGCATGAACTTAGAAGTGAAATGAAAACCCAGCAAACAAAACCCTGTATGTCCAGCAAATGAAGCCAAAGGGAAGTTTGCGAGCAGCCTGGCACTGTGTGGACGTGACAAGGCCACTGGGCGGAAAGTTCAGAAGCAGTACTTCTGATGCAGTGTTGCTATCAAGTCATGGTTCAGTTTAAAAATGCAATCTGTTATTTCTCCCACCTGCTTACTCAGTATCCTACACATGCTACAAATTCACATATGAAAAATGACTTAAGCACAAAATTCTTCATTAGTTTTTGTCAGTGCAAGTTTTCCCTAATTTTTCAGAAAAAAATTTAGCAAAACATTTTTTAAACTATCTTTGGAATGGCTAAATTACCAGATAAATTCTTGACCGTCTGTCTACCTACTTCTTTTGGGCTACATCACAAACAATACTTAATGCATTTTGAGTCAGCCAAATACAAACAGAAGTCTGGCACACTGATTTGCCATTTGTTTTGAATGGATGGATAATGGGATGGGACACTCAATTTTTTAAACCATATTTAAAGAAGTTACCACTCAAATCAAACTGTAATCACTGATTGTACTGTGGGTAAAGCATTGTGCTAGCCACTGTGGAAGACACAAGATGGAATAGACACAATTCCACAATATCTAACTCAATAATTCTGCTGATTTTTATCTATTGAATTTCTTCTGTTGCTTAAGAAAGCTAGCTAATCAAAAGCAAACTAGATTGCAAAATTACAAAAAAAGATCAAACTATATCTTGGCCGGTGATGAAAACTACCAATATTTCAGTATTAATTTCATTATTGAGAAGTAAACACACAATTTAAATCAGCCGTTTTAAAGTATGTCACTTAGTTGAATCACAGATATATTATAAACATTTCAAAAGCAAATTTCTTCTTCTTTTGGAATCTGTCACCAAATTTTAGATATACCTTTTCAATATTGACTTCCTAGGTGGCAACACAGTGCTTGAAAATACCCTCATAGACCCATAAACTGTGGTATGCGCAGACAACACAAACTAGACGTATCTGCTTTAACATATTACCACAAACTTAGTGGCTGAAAACAACATCCATTCATTACCTGTAGGTCGGAAGTCTGTCACGGGTCACCTGAGGCTAAAAGGAAAGTGTTGGCAGGGCTGCATTCCTTTCTGGAGGTTCTGGGGGAGAATCCATTTTTTCTTGCTTTTTCCTACTTCTGTCACCCTTTCTGCATCTTCAGAGCCAGCATCCCTCTGATGACAGTGTGGAAATGTTCTTACTTTTAAGGACTCATGGATTAGGTTGGGTCCACTTGGATAATCCAAGATCCTCTCCCCATCTCAAGATCCCTACTTTTAATCACATCTGTAAAATTCCTTTCATCATGTACATATTCATATGTTCTAGGGATTAGTATGTAGGGCACAGACATTTTTGAAAGAAGTAGTATTCTACCTACTGTGATAGAGCATTTTTATTTTAAATGATGATATTGTAAATTCTAACTCACACACAAGAACTTGGACGATTTTAACAAATTGTTACTCATTCATTCATTCAATCACACATTTAGGAAACACTAAAAAAGCAGTTATTATAAGTAATATGCAACTGATACAAACATTAGTCTACTCGCTGTTGCCTCCTCTGACCTTTGACTTCTGACCTTTGATTTTTCTACTTCCAGGAACTCTTCCCTCTGCCTGAGATACCACCTTTTGTCTAACATAAGTTAAAGTTCCTAAATAAATTCATCAAGACTCGTTCCAAATACTACATCTGTAAAGCTTTTTTGACAATTCCAGCTGGACAATTCCATCTCATCTCAAATTTATACCTTGCTTTTACAATTTGTTGATATTTTAGCTTCTTTGTAGTTCTGTGTATTTCCTTTCCCTTCTTAGGGATCAAAAGTTCCTTTCAATCACGGAGCATTCATATTTGAATGCAGGAGGAACCAAGCATGTCAATCAGTATATACTGACTCACTGTACGTATATGTGGACACTTTCTTTGTAATGGTGTATTTGTTTATGACTTAAAACAGTAGAAGGCATCAAGAAATTTAGTTTTGTTTCAGTTTTACCATACTTCTACAAGAAGAAAAATTGTAAGAAAAAGTGCACAGTAAATGAATTGAAGTTTAAGGCCCTCATAGCAAGAAAAATCATGGGATTTGCCAATTTATGAAGCCAAAATGGAAAGTTATGGAGAAATTTCCCTGCAGATCTCTTGCTGCTGCCAAAGCTGACAGCCAAAATGAGGTTTATAGTCACTCATATTTTTCAACAATGTGTCTCACATTGCCAATATAGAAATGCCTCCTCTGTGACCTTGAAAATGGCCTCCATCTCTTTATCAGTTTTCCATCTAGTAAAATTAGATTCTTTTCTTTTACAGTAAGTTTTCACCTAAATCTGTAAAATACAATTTTCATTGATGGAAAAAAAAATGTGCGGTTTTCTTTTCATTTTTGAAATCAGGAAACTGAAGCAGGAAAGAGAGGCTGTATTTGAGACGTACTTATAAATAAATTGTATTTTAAGGAGCTCTACGAACACTCATCCACATTCATGGTTATTCTAATGGTTGCCGCTGCTTTGCTTACCTGTTGAAGACTTGTCATGCCATGTGCTCTGTTTTCTTCAATATCATCTTCGGTAGATTATATACTTTTATCCACTTAAGAGCACTTGTGTGAGTGTTGATTATAAATTTTTTTTGAAATGTGTCTCTATATAACAAAGCATATTTTTAAAAGTTCTGCCTTTAATTTAAAAAAAAGAAGCCAGTTAATTGTCTGATTTTGACTTATGTTCTCATTCTTGCTTAATTTAAAATCTCTCTTGTTAAATTTTTGCCAAGGCAACGTAATTTCCTTTTTATAACAGAAGTAAGAACCTAGAAAAAGTATCAGGATACTGGGCTGTAATGGCCATTTAGATCCATATTTGAAGATCAATTTTAGAAGCTCAAAATAAAAAGAAATTAACATGGGGACTTTGGTGTCAGACCTACTATGGACACAAATCCTACCTCTGCCGCTAACACTAGATGCGGATCCTTTAACTCTTTATTCAGCAGTTTCCGGATCTGGAAAATGGGAATAACAAGAATTCTACCTCATAGACATGTGATAAGCAAATGAATTAATATAGGGAAAATGTTCCGATGGCTCCTGACATACAAGGACTAATTAAATCCTAGGTACTACTTCATCCTGGTGATAAAACAATTCCTTTGCAAAAACATTTTCAAATGGCAACTAATTAAAGTGAAAACATGATCTTTACCAAAATTGACCTATTTTGCTATTGATTCAATTTATGGATAAGTTTATCACAAAACTTTCTTTGGATTACTTTTTATTTCAGCCAGGGAGATAATTTTATTCAATACAAAGAAGTAAAATAAGTAACAACATTAACCTGGATTCAGGAAAAACAATATACAAACATCTTGATTTTTTATTAGAGAAACAAATACTGATAATGAAACTCCCCAGACTTTCACAAACATTTTAATATCATAATCCAGAATGGATGATATTTTATTAAAACATCACCACCAATAACAAATTTAAGAAGGAAAACCAACTTGCTTCATCAATATGAAGTTGATATGAAGTCTTTGATATGAATATGAAGTCTTTGATCTTTTGGATATCTCTACTATGACTTTTTTTTTTTAAGTTAATGCAGTGTATTCCTTTTTAAGAGGAAAAAAATCTTGTTTCTTGATTAAAAAAAAAAAAAAGAAAAACCCAACACCAGTTTTTATGTTGTGCCCTATTCAGCTGACACTGTCCTTTTGGAAAGCCAATGACTTGTTAGTATCCCTAGCAGCAGTGTGAACAGATGCGTCCCTGACAGGCGATGGATGGTCAGGGTCCATCTGGCCAGTGCAGCTCCGACAGAAATGATGTATACAGCTTCATCAGTGAATGACTGTCATCAATCGTGGGCCATGGGTAGCGTAAATGACAGCTACGCTGCAGCTGAGACCCCAGGTGTGAGACTGAAGAGGACTGATTTAAGAATGCTGGGTAATCAGGAGTGTATAGGCTCCTGGACTTTAATTTGTATCTTTAACCTCCTGTAAATATCTCGCTATACTGTAGCAGGTATGTGTTTTTAGTGTCTCATCATGAAATTAGCTTCAAGATGATGGCTGTTCTTTGCTCCTTTTTAACTACTGATGACTTCAGTTCCCTATCTCCATTACCAAATGCATGAAGGCTGCTGTATGGTGTGGCCCACAGTTTAATTATTACCTCATTGATTTTTCATGTATTTCAATTTTCTCTTCTTTAAGTCACAGTGGCTGTCCTGTTGGAGGGATGTTTGTTTTTCTTTCCAAGATCTCCTTATGGAATCATTTGGAGTCAAAGATGTTTTTGTTTGCCTCTTCTCCTCCTCCATCCTGTCTCCACCCCTCCTCTGGAATGTCTAACTATACCGGTCTGGAGGTGGGCTTTCACATGCAGATAATCCAGAAAGGAACCTTCCTGGTTTGTACAAGATCTTAAAAAGGAAACAATATTCCACTGCTTACTCACCAACAAAAGGTACCTGATTTTTAAATGTTCTCTCTTTAGTATGCATTAAAGATCATGCATAATTTGCATCTATTAGCATTTTATTATACCACTGGCACTGGGGAAAGGAAAAAGAAAACAATTATTGTATCCTCAGAGGACATTTCTTTACTTATAACTATTTTACAGTAAATCATTTTTGTTTATCGGTTTACTGGATACAGCAAATATAGAAACACTGGAGACAGAGAGAGTTCTAAAAGTCTAGGAATTTATAGAGTGGCTCCACATGTTTTCACTGAAAGCTCTTCAAATACTTCTAACTCATTAAAATGAATTATGTCAATTACCACCAGTAGATCTGGAAAACATTTGAATCTGTTGGAAGAGCACTTTTTTTTCCCTTCAGTACCACAGAAATTCAGCTCAGCCTGATACAAACAAGTTAATGCAGCTTAAACAATACCTGGATAAAAAAAGGAGGCCACTCTTCAAGAATCCCCTGCTCACAATGGGAATAAAGTTGGCTCTCTGATATTCTGACCATGAATTAAGGAGTCAGAGGTTTAGAGAACTCAAGAGACCATCTGGTTCATTCCACTGCCTCTAGGAAGGATATACTGAAAGCACCCCAGACCCAAGAAAGGTTATTTTGTTTTTAATATACTCTGAGGGAAAAGTAGCTCAAGAAACAAGGATGCAAACTCTTCAGGTGTCCCCCCACCTCTTGCCCTCACCAGAGGTTTAAAAAGCATATTTCTAACGTTCTCCACTGGTCTTAGCAACGCCCAAGGCCTGCATCTCGGTCCAGATAAAAGAGAATCCAGTCATTTTTTTCTTTTATTTCTTATAAAGATGTCTTAAGTATTATTTTAGTGACCAATGCAAAACTCACTGCATCCTATTCTAAGAATTGTAAACAAAAATATATAGTTATGTAAAGTCAGAAGCAGAGAAAACGTCAGAACTAGGCCGCAATGTTTTTGGAGACAGATTTTAAGAATGTGAAATGCCAAATAGTTTGTGGATTATAAAGTAGCATTAGAATTGCAGAATCACCACATCAGTGAGCACTCATGATCCTGTTGAGAGATAGGGAAGAGAGAGACAGAGAAAGAGAAAGAAAGAAAGAAGTCTTACAGAGCTAAAAAAAAATTGCTATAGATATTTTGTTTTCAGACCTGAGACACATCTACTACTAAAGATAACATATCAACTAATGTCTGAAGTTTGGAAACAAAACTGAACAAATGAATAGAAGTCTGCTTATACGACTGAACAGAAATCTGAAAATTTGTATTTCAGTATAGCAGCAATAAACTTAAACAATTGAAGAGGTCTTCTCTATAATTAATGTTGTAGTTCTCAACAGTGATCTGTGGATCACAAATATGTTTATGGGTTTAGATATCTGCTAAAAATTGATTTCTTACAATAAAAAATGATGATCTTGACACTAAAAGGTCCTGACTTCATGAATTTTCTGTTTGATTTGGATTAAGATATTGCTTGTTATTTAGACAGCCTATATAATTTCAGGCTGATAAATGTAGATTTTAGAGAACATAATTTAATAGACAGTTATGGACAATGAAATGCTTGTACCACTATTTGCAACCTAATGTATCCACAATTTGTATACTATTAAAGATTCTCAGTATACATCTATCAATAAGAATTAATATTTTCATCTAAGACCCTAAGAGTCATTCACTAGCTCTGGACCAATTTCCTCTCTCTGTCCCATCACCAAGTTACAGAGTGACTTTTCATTTGTCGGATACTCTCACACCTACAGGGGAAGAAAAGGTAGCATACTTGGGCATATACTTCTGTTAGGGGGATTCACTGCCCTTCCCATGTGCTGTTTTCTAAAAACCGACTTCTGATAAGGATTAAGAACAAACGATAGAATCCTCTAGGAACAGAATTTAAACATTTTGCTTTCTCAGTTAGTGTTCTATTCTGGGATATCTTCCTCTTTGAATTGTTTTTTTTCTTTTGGAATTTCATGAAACTGTTGCTGTATCTTAGAAGTGATTTTGTTTTTATCTCTTTCGAATGGCTTTCCTAATCTACACAGACCTAGTAGGACTTAGTAGGATCAGCCAGGGTTCAGGGAAAAGGAGACATGAAGGTCATACAAGTTTGTTTCCAGTTCAGGCAGATGGAGTCTTAGTGACACCATGGTCTACTGTAGGTAAAAAGAATAAGGAACAATATAAGGATCCAGGGGTAAAGCATCAGCTAGTAATAATGTGTCCATTTGCCTAGGGTCTCATTTGAAAACATGAGGTAGCTAATGAAGGATTTGGTATTTCTCTCAGTATTAATGTTTTATCTCTGTATTTGAAAACAAAGGAGGGACTTCCCTGGCAGTCCAGTGGTTAAGAATCCACTCTTTTACTGCAGGGGGCACAGGTTCCATTCCTGGTTAGGGAACTAAGATCCTGCATGCCACTCGGTGAGGCCAAAAAGAAAAACAAAACCAAAAAACAAACAAAAATAAAAAACAAAGGAGAAACATCCACTTTTCAGAAGGTATTTTGGGATCAAGGAAGAGACTCAGACCCTGCATTGAAATGCTACCAAGTAGGTTCTTGATTTGAGGTACCATAAGGACCACTGAGGACTTTTCCATCTATGCTTAGGTGTATATCTTTAGTTGATTACTTGAAATAATTTATGGAAGTACATTTTTGCCCTTAGGAAGGAGTTGGAAAGAGTCTATAGATCCATTCAAATCAGCATAGACTTGTATGTTAAGTGCTTGAAAGAAATTAGCAGAAGTCTAAAGGTAATATTAAAATATGATCTGTTTGATCACTTCCCTTAAGGGAAAATTCTGGATAGATTGTGAGAACAGACACTTTTGCATTTAGGCAGGGACATAGGAATCAGCAGCAGACACACCGGAGTTGACTATTGGGAATGTAGTTTGAATCAGTTTCCATTGAAGAGAGGCATGCAATTTGAAATTCCTTTAATTCTGTTTATAAAAAAAAATCATAAATTAGCCATATGTATTTAGATCACATACAGATCACAGGCAAATGTTTTTTTTCTTTTCCTTTACCCTCAAATTTGGGGCGGTTACCACAGAATCAAGCACAATGTAGGAGCCTAATCAATATTAGTTAACTATATGGTCAGGTTATTTTGTTTGTTTGTTTTTTTAATCCAAATTACTGACTTCATTACATTAAAAGCTATGCAAATCTTATGCCATGTAGTTTTGTTTCACTCCGTAAATAGAAAATCTAAGGCTGATATTAAGGGCTGACTGCAGAGTGAGCTTACTCACTAGTTCAGAATGATTACCTTTGAGTCCTAGTCCAAATGGTGGCCAACCTTAAGAAATGAGCAGAGCTGGCAATTAGGTGGCACTAAGCACAGTTGCCCAGAAAATGGCAGCTACAATGCAAGAAGAATGAGGTATGAGATCTTTACATTGTCTGGGATTTAATGATTTTCAAATAATCTCAAAAATGTTTTAATATTATCCAATATCAGAAGAGATTTTTTTTTTTTTAGGTGCTGGACTTTGTTTCTATCTATTGAACTATTGGATTCATGTCATCCTCCAGTTTCGGAAACTTAAGCAAATGGACCAAGAGAATTGGACACATTTAGCAGTTCTTTTTCAAGTCCAACACCCTTTAGCCAAGCACCAGTGGAGCCCAACATCATGGCACATTTCCCCACAATATACTCACACTCAACCAGCACCTAGGAGGGAAAAGAGTACGAGGGCTATTGAGCACTGAGAATTTTTCCAATGAATCACAATTATGTGAACACCTGTGCTAACTAAGTTTGTGCTGATCTACTGTGAAAATTTGCAAAGTGCTCAACAGCCCTGAGAATTTCTCATTTATTATCTCAGGTGGGGTGGTTTGCAACTGCACATTAGGTTGCAGTTTGAAGCATGTAAGGACACGCATTCAAGACCTCATCTAGGACCTTTTCATCCTACCTGCAGGGTGCAGCTGTACCTCTTAACAGGCCAGAGTTCTGCTTCTGAATTACTGCCCCGAAAAGTTAAGGACAAACACAAGAACCCTTCATCTGCAAGAGAAATGATTATAGAACACGTAATACATTTACTTACATTTCATGATGAATGTACCACAGGATTGATCTTGGGAAGAACCTGATGATCAATGATATTTTTTTGAATCTATAGGCTCATCATATATTAACAAACTGAAAAAGTGTCAAAACTCTAAAGGATGAAAGAGGACTTTACCCATAAGTGTGAATTTTTTTTTTTTTTTTTTTTTTTTTTTTTTTTTTTTTTTTTTTTTTTTGCGGTATGCGGGCTTCTCACTGTTGTGGCCTCTCCCGTTGCGGAGCACAGGCTCCGGACGCGCAGGGTCAGCGGCCATGGCCCACGGGCCCAGCCGCTCTGTGGCATGTGGGATCTTCCCGGACCGGGGCACGAACCTGTGTCCCCTGAATCGGCAGGCAGACTCTCAACCACTGCGCCACCATGGAAGCCCCATAAATGTGAATTTTGAACTACCATTAATTTCTCTTCTTAAGAGATAAAGACATAGTGAAACTGGTCTAGATGCCAAAGGATCTATAGGCTACTTTATTTTTAGAGTCAATGGTAGATGAGAATAGGAAAATAATTTGTGAATGAAGTCATCAAAATAGCTTGTTAAAGTCTAGATGTAAGCAGAGAAACTGAAATCAGTGAATATGCTGGATACAGGGTCAATTGTCGATTCCACAATAAAGGTTATAAATATGCTGGGGACAGTGGCTTTCTTTGAAAGTATTCTCTGTCTCAAGAGGTATAAACTACTGTGCGGTCACTGAATGTTAATACAATGTCAAGGATAGACTTTTCTGTGTAGTTCTGTAGACAAATTGATACATATATACCAAATATTCTTTAGTGAAATACGTATTTGTTACTTTGAACAATTAAGCTCAGTAGGAGATGATAAATTTGAGGATATAAATATAAAGACTAGGGACTATCCTGGCAGTATTAAGGTTCATTTTTTAAGTGATACACTAGATTCTCGAACTTATATCTAAACAGCATCATGTTCTTACCAATAGGATAAATACCCATGGTGTTCAGTGGCTAGTGCAGTTGTCATTGAAGAGGACATTGCTGTGTAAGATAATGGAGGAAATTATGAAAAGGGAAGTGCTGAAGTGACTGAGCAGTCCTGGGGTAAGAATATCAGTGGGAGATGCTGGGAGAAGCACTGCTGTTGGGTACCTTGGCTTAATACCAAAGATTCTCCCCTTTTTTATTATGAAAAAGTTAACTTTTTTCCTGCATCTGGATCCATGACACTCATTTCTAAGAGAGGAATGTGTGAGGTTAGCAAGAGTATGAGGAAGGGAGAAAAGGGTCATCAGGTTCGAATGCCTAGAGATTAGATTTATTGGGTTTTAATGAGCACCAGGCATAAGCTAAGCACTTGACTCACATTATCTCATTTAATCTTCAGAACAGCATAAAATAGAAATCGGTCTTATCCCATTTTGCAACATAAGGAAAATGAAGCTTAACGAGGTTAACTCATCCAGTTATGTAGAGTCAGACTTGAACCCTTGACTAGCCGATGCCAAAACTCAAGATTTTAACTACTGCACAATACTGCCTCCCAGTGGCTGGAATTTGGTAAGCATTCAGCCAACATCAGCTGTTGGAATGACATATACTTTAGGGGAAACTGGTCTTAATCCCTCAGGTTTATCTCAGTATCTCAAAGACATGTAGAAAGTGGCCTCATCAGAATTATTGAGATGTTAACTGTCACTTTTTATATAAAAGTGGCTGGTTCAAGCCAAACTCCAAGTGTGACTGCAAGCAAACGAATAGGTGAGTGCATTTTGCTTATGAAACAAATACTTTTAGTTAATTCCTACTAAAATATAAAAGTGCTTGCTGTTCGCCTGAAGCATAATCTGTGCAAACAAAATTCCACCAAGAAAAAGATTCTGTAGTATCAGCATTTTAAACTTGTATGAATATTTCCTTCAGTTGCCACAAAGCATAACATAAAATAAAATGTAAAAAAAAAAAGACATAAAAACTCAAGGGGAAAAAGAAACATTTTTGTACAAGGCTATGAGCTATTAGCTCACAGAGTATGACTTGGAGTGTTAAGGAATTTATCTTAGTTCTAAATTAAAGATGAAATAATATGTGTATAAGGAGGAACAAGATTTGGTTGTGCACAGAAAATCTTAGCCAAGGACAAAATCCTAAAGTAGGTATTTTTCAAGTACACATCTCCAGCACACACACACACACACACACACACACACAATTTGTTCTTCAATGCTCTTTTCTTACTTTTCTCAACTCTTAGTATCCACTCTCCTTAACCTCCAAAGCATTCATTGTTTGGTGCTTCCTCTGGTCCCTTATTCTTTACTTCAAAATCCCACCAGACAGCTTCTTGCAATACAGACTTTTCTTCTCTGTACCCATAATAACATGGCAGTGAAATATTCCCTATTCTTCCCCAAGATATTGTTAGGTTACTGGTTAACAACTCATATGAACATATCCCTTCTCAGGTCTTAATGACCAATAAAAGCTTAATGTGTTATTTTACTTAATCATATTTATCTCATATTATCTTCTAGATAAATTGCCTCAAGATAAATTAATTCTAAATGATGGGAATTTCAGATCCTGTGGCAGGTTGCTGGGAAAGAAATTTCTGTAAGGCTGTCTTTGCCCCATGTTCCTTGAACTATGCTCCAAAGTTGGATGTTTACTTTACCTGTGTATAGGGCTGACTATAGTGAACAGGTGCATGGAAAGATTATAATCCCTGAAAAGAAAGGTCAGATAATGGCATTAATGCTGCCGGCCCTTACTTCCCATTAAATGATGCCACAGTATGCAACATGCCACACTTGATGTTTGGAAAATGGATATTAGTGACCTTGAGTCAACAACCTTTGCCTTTTCTAGACATCTGATAGCATTGTAACATTTTAAATTTATAATTGTGTTTACTTTTAAAATGGAGTTTTAAAGTCTTTAAAATGGATAAAGAAACTGAAATAGAGGCACAAAAGAGCCTATAAATACTTGGATTGATACCACATATCACACCAGTTTTAATATAACACAGCAGTTAATGCACTGAGATGGCAGAACCATTAGGATTGTATCACATTAATGCTTAATTCGGGGTCTTTAAGTATCCGTGAATCATAGATACGACTCATTGCCACGTCCTTTACCATCCACCATGTCAAGGCCTTGTCTTTTTATAATATTAATTGAATCTGGACTATAAGCTTTAAAAGTTTCTGGACAAGCTTCTTCATTTATCATGAAGAAGACCTATTTTGTGGTAGCTCTAGCCTTTACTTTGTGGAATATGACAGAAGCTACCTTCTTTTATCCCGACTTCTCTTCCCAACTGTGGCCAGCATCATCATGGTCTCGCCACATTTACACGTATCACAACTGCCAAAGGATAAATTCTTCCATAGTGGAGTATGAATTACTACAGAGGCTTATTGTGTTTTCACTGCCTATAACATTTTAAAATGTGGTTTTAAACAACAACAAAAATTTTTAGTATCAAAATTAAAACATCACAAACCAGAAAGGAAAGGATCCTTCTCCTTCATTCACTAAATTACACAACATAGGTGGTCTTGTTCTCTGTTGGACAATGTATCTGTGAACTCTGTTGTATTCATATTCACAGTGAAGGCTTATATAGCAATTAAAATAAGTGAATCAATTCTACATAGATCAACATGGATAAATGTTGAAAACATAATGATGAGTGAAAAAGCAAGTAGCAGAGTAAAATTTACACTTAGGTAAATTAAAAATCATAGAATATTATTTTTGAATACATACCTATATAGTAAACATATAAAAACATGGATGTAAAAGTTACAAACCAATTTAAAATAGTGGTCTTTTTACCATTGGGAAGGAAGGGAAAATGATAGTGAAAGGGCTTCATTACATCAGGAGAGGATACAAAGGGGGTTTTCAACTCTCTCTGTAACATTTTATTATGAAAAAAAATACTTGATGCAAATAAACTTTTTCTAATGCATTCATATTTGTTAAATCTTAGTGAATATATGAGTGTTTATTATTTTCTATACTTGTATGTGTTTTAAATATTTAATAATAATAGTAATGAAAATGATAAAGGAAACTTCCAGTTCAAAATGGGAACTGGCTAGTAATTCTCAATATTGTCTCTTCCAACTTTGCACTAAAATTCTCAAGGAAGGAAGAGAAAAGATGAAAAGCCACAATTCAAACTAGGGCAAACCAACAAGCTAACTCTAGAATCTGGGAGGAATGGATTCAAGTTAATTATCTCATTGGGCTGGATGGAGGAAAACTTGCCTGGGTTTTGGGTAATAACATGTGTCTGCTTTGCTTCCTGGGGGCAAAAGTTGTATATGTGTAGTAGAAGGGGTTGTGGGTGGTTTGAAGTTTCCTCAAAACAAAACCTTTTTAAAATAAAATGAAGAATGCCTCTTGGAATATTTTGGGAAATATAGAAAAGGAGATACTAAGAAAGAGGAAGCCATAATTCTACTGTGTAAAACCAGCCAGTCCTGTTTTCAAGCTCAGAGCTACTGTGGCTTCTGACAGTGGAGAAGGAAGGGAGTCACTCAATGACACTGCTTTAATTGATTGTACCAAGAGGTGGTAATATATATATATATATATATATATATATATATATATATATATATATATATTTGAGATAGGACATTTTCTTTTTCCACATGAAATGTTTTTTCTGAATCTCTTTATTGCCTATTCCTTTCTTAACTTTCATTCTCTACAGAAACATTCAGTGTCTGGAGAACAAAACGGAGAGAAAAAAAGAAGCTTTTTTAAATTAAAAAAAAGCTAAAGCATGCCACAGCATTTTTGGGAAGAACTGAAATTACATTTTGATCCTTTAACTTTAAATTGAGTAACTTAATTTGCGTAAAGCAACATTGTGAAGATAAATAGAATACAAAAATGAATTTCTGGATTTAGAACTTCTTCTCCTACTTTTATATCGAGGATTTTTTTGTGTGTGTGTGTGATCAGATCATATATTCCTAAAAAAAAAATGGTTTTAAAGGAAACTCTGGTCCACCTTTATCTCTAATGGCCCGGTTGGGAGTTGCTATAATAATCCTTTTGCTTTTATGTGGCCATCTGGAGGCCTATTAAAAGGAGTGTCTAGAACAGACTCCCCGAGTGTGCTGAGTTTGTACATTTTCACCAAGTCACCAAAACAGGAGCATTTTTCCTACTGCAGTAAGAAGTGACCCTTTACAGAGAGGGGTTGCGTTGGGGGGATGGCACGTGGAGAGAGAGAAGAGACACAGAACCAGCAAGAGGCACAACTTGACTTTTCACCCTTGCCATTGTGCAAAAGTAGTACGAAGAGTGGTTGATTCTGGTGCATGCATTTTAAGGGTACAAAGATCTACAGCAAGGTTTCTTTACACCTCTAGGCCTCTGTGATGAGATGGAAGAGGTTAGGGAAGGTGGGAATGGGAAACATTGAGAATTTAATGAAGCATCATGTTTCAACTGGATAATATTCCGTTTTGATTTGTGTGGAAAGCAAATATGAAATATTGAAATAATATTCCAACTTCCCAGTTTTGTGACTCACATAGATACACAGAATATTCTTGCCTTTCTGAAAACTATACTTTTCATCAAAAGTATAATCCAACAGAGTTTAGGACGTGAGGGTAGGTTGTGAAATGGAATTAGATAAAAGTTGGCATTTGTCTTCAGTAGATTATTAAAATCGCCACAGTAAGAAATCTGCTCATAAAGACAGAACAAGCTAGCAGGGGCTAGATATCATTTGTCCAAAATAGAGTCTTTCTCTACACTCATTAACCATCTTGCCCAGTAATGTGGTTGTGTCCTATTAAACCTGATACATCAAAAATTAAAAAAAAATTTAGTTGCTGTCTCAAACTGCACTACAACTCAGATCTAGGACCAAATAAGATGCATTAATTGCTTTACTGCTTCACCGCAAAGCCTCTCTTAAAACATAATTCCTTAATGAAGTCCGTTAATTTGTTCATGGCAGTACACAAGCTGTTCAAAGTGACACAGAATTGCACTCTGTTTTCTAACCCCTGCAGTTTCTTCTGTTAGTCACTCTGTCTTGTGTTGTTATCCCATGGATAGTAATTATTTTATAGTGGCTGTAATTAGGAGAGAATTAGGCTTGGTAAACAAAACCTGCCTTCTCCTGTTAATAGCTAAGGATAATAAATTTGGCTCTGACATTCACTATATTTGGACAAGGCTTGGCCTACTTCCAGTTTTTCCAATAAGAACTTTATTATATAATTATGCCTTGGAGGGGCTCATATTACAAGGTAATTTTTTTTTTGTAAAGACACATATTGCATGGCTTCCAGCCAGTAAATGATATACTGTAATATATGCCTCCAATAAATGTTTTAAACAAAATCTCTCTAAGCAATATCTTGCTAGAGCTACACACTGCTCTTCAGCATATATATTATTTACAGGATTTGTTTGTCGAGTTTTTCAGAATGTAAATTATTTCCTTTTGCTCACATTGTCCAACATTATAAGTTGTGAAAAAAAAAAGCCTAAATTACTTCTATCAGCAAATGACATATTTGTATCTTCAACTTGCTATGTTCTAGTTCCTGAGGGTAGTGTCCATTAGAGGGAACAAAAAAGAGGGTATTTAAGCAACGTTCTATTATTTTGTAAAGATCGGCTGTTAAGTTATCTTTGCTGGAAACGATTGATTTTCTTTTCCATTTTTAACATAAGTGAAATAAAATTATTGTGTCCCACTGCAAGCCAGATCTCTGATGATTCATTTGCCTTTAATTGAACCCTTACTGAAAGGGTCACTCAAACTCATATAGATCAACAATAATCCATGACATCACAAAATGCTAGAGTGAAGAGAACAACGTTGAAAACAGGCTCAAAAGCAAAATCATAAAAATAAACCATCTACTTAGGAAAGTCACAAGATTAATTTCAGAGCAAGTAAAAAGGTGTTAGGTTTTAAGTAAATGTAAAAAGAGTACATAAGGTACTGTTTTCTTAGAAGTTAAATTCAAAATTAGAGCAATTCTTAATTTTTTAATATTAGCCATAAAGAAGTTACAAAGAAGGATAATAATATTTTAAAAGGTACTTTGGATTTTTTCCCCCCAGATCCTGAGGTTATATTTAAAACCCAGTGTAAAGTAGAAAACTAAAACAACCCACACATGTAAAATCCTTCCTCCCCCCCACCCCCAATTAAATATATCTTAATCATCCACACACTAGAGGCAATAATTTTTTATTGGGATTATCTGGATATCTGTCTCTGTTACCTGGCATGTGTATCATGTATCACGTATGTGTATCACCTGGCATGTGTATCAAGGCTTACAAATCACTCTTAAAGAAGGAGCCAACTAGTTTCTGAGATGGTTATCAACCTTGACCTTGATTAGGGATTTCCAGTTTAGTTAGTCAGATTTTCAATGGGCCCTGCTTTGGAAGTTCATATGAATTACGCATATGCAAAAAGTCTTCCTTCAAGTGAGATTCAATTCCCATTCCAGCTTCTCTGTTCCTCTTTCTGGAGAAGACAGTAAGTGGCTGCATTTATTCTTCTGCTGAAGTCTAACCCTTCCTTTCAGCATAGGGTGACCTGAATTGCATCAGATACCTTCTGGAATCAGAAGTTCCATTGCCCTCCATTCGCCCCTTTCTGCCCTGGCATTGACCAAGCATGGAGCCCAGAGCTCTCAGTAATTGTTCTCTACTCATTTTCACAAAGCCTTTCACCTAAAAGAATTAATGAGCATTTATTATATTTCTGTTTGCTAAATAGCACAGAGTTTTGGCATTCAAATGTAATGCTTACTTTAGGAAAAATAATCATAATTCTTGTTCTGTGTCAGTCAGGTTAGACTATCAAACATGTATATTCTAAACTGATATGATTATTGGGGAAACTTTTGGTAATTCGGTTTAATTTAGCATTTATTGAGTGTCTACTACATTCATGGAAGTGTCATGAAAACCAGGAAAATTTTAACGTAGGGAAGGGTTTTTTTAATTAGCTTAAGCAACTCAAAGCACTTACTGAAAAGATCTTGTTTATCCTCAGGAAATCCCAGAAGGAGGCAGAGGTAAGTCCTGTCTCTGGGACTAGCAGTGACTGTTATTGCTGCTGCTGCTTCTTTTCTTCTTTGCTCTTCAGAAGAAACAAAGGCACAGTAAGATAAAGTTGCATGCTTAAAACAATGCAGTAAATCAGTGGTGAAAGGTTGTCCAAGACCAGTGATTCAGAAGCCAATCCTCTATGTGTTGCTCCTGTCCTGTTCTGCACTTTTCCTGTCATACTGGAATTATGCTGATATAGTCTTTAATTAGAAAAAAATATTGATTTTACTATTGCTGATCAGTAGGTAGTAAACCTTTATTTCTTATAATAACAGTAATCACAAAAATAGGGCAAGAGAATGGGAAAGTACTGCAGGTTTGCATGTACCATGATACTTTTTCCTTGTGACAAAAAACCTACATGGAACTAACATCATTAAATGACAGGTTTCACATTTTTAGTAAAAAAGGAAGTTATGTTTCAGGTTTTGGTCTCTTTTTAAATAACAGGAACTGCTTTATTAAGATGCAAAAAATACCATTACCATACTTCCTAAGTGGCTGAAATAATCATTTTGATGAGTCTGCAAATATACTGTCAGAGAGAGATACTTTGGATTTTTGAAGGCACATTCTGGCACTAAAATTAAAGACCTTTTGTCTCTATAATGAACTTGAAAAAAACAAAAATAATGACTCAAAAAATGACAGAATCATAAACACTAGAGTTGAGAAAGACCTATTAAGTCATCTCATTTAGCCCCCTCACGCGGCTCTCTAGAGAACATCTGTCCATTAAAAATTGACATCATTCTAGAATTGTGTCTTCACTTCTGAGGAGACACTTTCGCTGTATCACTTTGAAGAGAGCAAGCTTAAACCTTGACTTGCTACCTGGCCCTGGTCTTAGCCCTATACACAACATACCAGCTAGGTGAAGATCTTTTCTCCCTTCTATGACCTATTGTGTCCTTGAAATTTTCTGCTTAAAAAAGTCCCTTCTAACTTCAAAGTGTATGACAGTCCTATGGAGTTGGGTCATGATTTGGCCACTCTATTAAGTTGTTTTAATCCATTCTCATAAATCAATCCCTTTAGCTCCTTCATCATAGTGGTGGCTGTTTTGTGACATCCTCCCATTTTTTAACATGATTCTCATACTGGAATCTCTCAGCCCCAAGCAGGATTCTAGGTGAAGACTGTGTCTTGGCAAGCTCCAAGTAATTGTAATGGTCCATAATTTTGCAGGTATTAGTACACCACGGAGGAGAGGGCAAAAGCTCCTGAACTGAAAGAAGAAAAAGACACCCCATCCATAGTATTTTGCTGATCCTTTATCCTATACAGTGCATTCACTACAGAAAGCATCCCCATCCTACATTATGTACTATAATATATGGTCTGGCTGGAAAAGACAAAAAGTCAGTTCCTATCAGAGCAGTTAACTTGGCTTCCACAATTCCTCCCCTGCTGCTCTCCTAGTCCCACTTCAGCTGTATTTCACTCCATTAACTTCAGCAATGGGTACTTGCTCTCAATAAATGTGTGTGGGTGTGTATGTGTGTTTGTATTTGAAAGGACTTTATGCAGACAACTCCAAATAGCTCCAAAAGTGATTGTACAATTAAAGAAACTATTTCCCTGCTGTTGATGGTTATTTTTTAAAACATCATCTGTCAGCCTAGGCTACTGAGATTGATGTTCTGAATATATTTTTCTTTTTAAACCCAATGGAAATATCTTCTTCATGTCTTCATTACTCTAATCCTCGATCTTTCTTGCAGTCCGATTGTGAGATTAATTCCCAGAGGGCTATCAACATCCACTATGGATGTTAAAGAAACTGGTTCAGGTTCAGGTCTTGTAAGGTTCTGAACTCGCTGCAGACTCTTCCAAGCACTTTGAACTGAAGTTTTGAATTTTTCTATTAGTTAGTGGAAATGGTAAAATAAGCTCAAACACAGTGACTTCCAACTGTGGTGAGTTTAGCACAAATCTGATCTGCTTAGATGGGGCAAAGGACAATTTGGGGTTTACCTGGGAAGGTTACTATAGTCACAGCATGTTTTAGTATTTGCTGGAAAAAATAGTATTTTAGACCCAGTCTTAACGTTAATAAACTGACATGTAAATTGGATTGAGTCTCTTTTATACTGACAGATATATGCCATACGATGTAGGTTCAAAAATTTGCTTGAGAATATCTATGTTCATTACTCAGAAGCTTATTAAATACAGAAAGATCAGTATTTTTGTCAGTGAAATTTTGGGCAAATATTTAGAATGCCAGCATAATTTCTTAAGCTGGCATTTATATAGAAGGCCAGGCATAGGTTTTATAAAATGTTTCTGAAATAGTATCGTAAAGTGCTCAATAGGAAAAGATGAGCTGTGTATTGATGTCCAAGCTTAAGAATTTGGGGAGACATCCCTTTGATCAGAAAATGCATCTGCTCTATTCAGCAGTTCCTAAGGTGTATTTTATAGGGAAAAGGACCTTGTATACATACCTTAAAATGAGGTTTATACTACAAATATATCCAGCAACATTTTAGTTACCCTAAACTCTAACTGATTGATCATTTATAATGTACAGGTTTTAATGAGGAAGGGTAAAGACCCATAAGAGGTGTGATTAAGGTAGAAAGGAGAGACCTGACATTCTGAGAACAAACAACATTTTTCTTAATTGCAGCTTCTTCGGTGACCTTGGGCAAAAAAAAAAAAAAAAATCACTTACACTCCTTCAATGTCAGTTTCTTTATCTGTAAAATGTGAGATTAGATATGATCTGTGCAGTAGCCTTTTATTTTTTCCTCAATATGAAAAATATACCTCTTTTATCAGGTAGCCATATCTGCGCCTTGGATTACAGGATAAGAATCTAACCTCTCTGGCCTAATGTGAGTCTCTTTCTGGAGAAGCTCAGCTTAAACAGAAACATACAAAAGCAGGAGAAAATCAGCGCTGTCACCAGAAGGGGGCACCCAGAGAGAAGGTCCACAGCTGAGGTCTCTACCCCATTTTCCATCTTCCTGGAACTTTGTGGTTTAGCAACTCTTTCAATGTTGTGAGCTGTCTCAGTAGAGTTCCAATAACCTCCTTTTCTGCTCTTTTAACTGAAACCCAATGAGAGTCTATTTCTTTTTCTTTTTTTAATTGGAGTATAATTGCTTTACAATGTTGTGTTAGTTTCTGCTGTACAATGAAAAGAATCAGCTACATGTATACATATATCCCCTTCCTCTTGGACTTCCCTCCCACCCCATTCCCCCATCCCACCCATCTAGGTCATCACAGAGCACCGAGCTGAGCTCCCTGTGCTTTATGGCAGGTTCCCACTAGCTATTTTACACATGGTAGTGTATATATGTCAATCTAATCTCCCAATTCGTCCCAACCTCCCTTTCCGCCTCTGTGTCCACATGTCCATTCTCTACGTCTGTGTCTCTATTCCTGCCCTGGAAGTAGGTTCATCTGTACCATTTTTCTAGATTCCACATATATGCGTTAATATACGATATTTGTTTTTCTCTTTCTGACTTACTTCACTCTGTATGACAGACTCTAGGTCCATCCACATCTCTACAAATGACCCAGTTGCATTCCCTTTTATGGTTGAGTACTACTCCATTGTGTGTATGTGCCACATTTCTGATGCCTCCAACCAAAGGACATTAATTGACACAATCATTTTGCTGCAAAATATCTTGTCTGATGCAATGAGAGTGACCTTTCCCCTATCCTAGTGGTTCCTTACTTTGGCTGCATCAGAGACTTACATGGGGAAAGAGGTGGCAGAAGCAAACAATATTGGGTTCAAATCCCAGTTATGACAAGTCAAGCCACTTCTTCTGTCCGAACTTTCGTTTTTTCATCTGTTAAACAGGGACCCTAATATTCACCTTGAAGTGTCAACAGGATAGCTCATTGAGAATAGCAACTCTGTATTAGGCACCTTTGTTCACCTTCTAACTCAGAGCCTAACTCACAGTAGGCTAGTTTCAAAGAATGGGGTTGGTAAAGAGTCAGACCTGAGTTTCAGTTTCAGGTCTACTTTTTCTCTCTCTATGACCCTCAGCAAGTTTTTAAAAACTCCCCAATCTGCAGTTTCCACATGTTTTAAAGTGGTGATAATAGCCACTTCCTTTTAGTGCTGCTGTGAATATTAAACTAAATATAAACATGTAGAAACTGATATTCTTACAATCAATGCCTACAAATGTTTGTTCAAACAATTGAAAACTGGACTTCAAGAATCTATCTCAGCAAATATTTATGAAGTATTTTAATGTGTCAGAACTGTTCTAAACACAGTTTATTTCCTTTTCTTTGGAAAGATTGTCTCCACTGATATCCCCCCATCCTGTATAGAGAGAGTATTGATTATAAACTTCAAAAGGCCATATGCACACTCCATATACACCCCCAAATGCCTGCCATTCTGGCTTTCTGTCCGTTAAGCAACTTAAACTCAGTCCTGGCTCTGGGCCTGAGTGCTTACTGATCCCTCTGTCATAAGCTTTTCCTCCAGCTTGTCAAATAACCAGCTTCTTTTCCTTATTCAGATCCAGCTTAAATGTCGTCTTCTGGATGATCAGTCTTTCCCTTTCACACTTAATTACTTTATTTCTTCCATAGCACTTATCCCTATATGAAATCATCTTTGATAATATGTCTATATATAAATATATATGAATATAAATAAGAATTTATATAGAAAGAGACTGTGTCCTTCCACCAAATTATACTCTCCATGGAGACAAGGATTATATTTTCCTTGCCCTAAACAGGTGTCATCATATAATAGTTGCTCAATAAAATTTTTAAATGAATGAATTAATAACTGATGAATATATTTTTTGAGAATGCTTAGTACTTGGCAACTTAACAATAGCTCTGGGGCTATGAAATACAGATCCTTAAACCATAGTCTTTAAATTTCTCTCAGAAAAAAACCCAGCATAGATGACTCTTTTTATTTGCTGGTATCTGAGCAGAACCCAGCAGAAAACACAGGGAACAGACCAGCCCTTGAAGAAAACAAATATAAAGAGTGTGCTGATTAGTTACATCTGCTCTGGTGCTTGCAGGCACAGCAGAAGGTGAGTCTGCTGACGGTTTGAGAAGAAAATGTAGGGTCCCCGGCTTAATAAAAAGCAATCTTCGTCCTCTCTACAATCCCCGTGGGGTTCATTCACTTGGAAGAGTGACATCAGTGCGTTCAATTGAAACTACCAGATTCGGTGAAACAAGCACTAGACACAAGTGGCAACCACATGTTTCTCCTTAGTGATGGTCCTGGCTGGTGACCAATTCCAGAAAAGCATTATGCAGGCTGGGAATTTGAAAGGCCAGACGAGCAGCTATCTTTTTTTAATGTTTTTCATAACAAATAATAGAACATTGTGAAGAAACACAAGGGAGAAGGATGCCAAGCAGGGCTGCTGCAAATAAAACCAAGAATTCCTGAAGATACTGAGGTTAACAAAGGAAAAATGCAGCCGTCGTGAATGCGGTTTGTGTGTAAATCCTCCACCCAGTACATAAGGGGATGCCTTCACTTAGCTACTGCTGTCCCTGAACAGAGGTGAGAGGGATGCTGGTAATAACAAAGACAGTCCCCAATGATGGCAAGTCTAATTACAGGAGGAAAAAAAAGTGCAGGGAAAGAAAGAGTTTGGTTTTCCCAAGACGTCACTTTATTACCAGCCTGACACGGCAACTTTAAGGGTCATTTCTTTACGGTCACTAAAATACCAAAACAGTCGGAAAAAACAGCACAGAGGCCACAGCCAAAGCCCCTGATGCTTCATTTCTGAAAACATTTTCCCACAATGGCAGCTTTTAAAAATTGTGTTTCCCCTTTTATTTAAAGAACCAGTTTTGTTCCTCTGGATATCTGTAAATAGTCAACAGGATAAAAAGAAGAGGGGGGGCGGGAGGAGAAAGGTGAAGAAGTGAACACACACAGACACACGCAGAAAGAGAGAGAGAGAGAGAGGAAGAATGAGAATGAATAATCCAGAGGTTTAAAGCATTAAGGAAAGTATAATACTATTCTTTGGAAAAATTTTCTAGAAATTAGCAAAATATCTTACCATGTACATTAAATTAGATTTTTCTTGAATGAGTAATAATCTTTTAAAATGTCTATTCTCAGTCATTAAATATGCTAAAAAGGGAACGATAATGAATGTTATAAATCTAGAGAAAGTTCTTTAAAAATATTGCTATTATTCCCACAGCATATTCTAGTAAAGAATATAGATTATAGCTAAACAGTTATAAATGAACACAATCTCATTTTTCTGGCTATGAGCCTGTTAATTCAGACAGGACTTAACCTCAAGGAGTCTGAACTCATAAGGATTTACCGTGTACATAATGAAATGTTTAGAAAGAGGAGGGAAACCATAGGTGAGGCACATGTATTTGGAGCTACAAATATCCTCAGAGAGTAAGTATCCACCACAGAGTTGCTTGTAAAGCAAATTTCTGCATATGAAATCTTGCAATTCCATCCCTTCCTTTATAAAATCTGACATGCCTCCACTGAGAAAACTTGGAATCACAGAACTTCAAAATCACATTAAATGGTACTGCAAACCTTTATTAGTTATACATAGAATAGCAAAGTGATATTTTTCTCATATGATAACAATTATCAGCACCAAGTTACATGATATAATGCATATTTTGACTGTCAGTTCCTGAACCCATGTTTTTTGTTTGTTTGTTTTTGTTTTTCCTCCATGCCCAAATGGTACCACAAAATGTGGGCATGAAAGTGAAAATCTTTAGACCTTCTGTTGTAACAAGCATATCATTTCACTGCCTCAGGCAACTGTGGAGAATGGAACTGCTATCAGGAAATTTTTCTTTCTCCAAGTATGTTGATGAAGTAGGATCTTAGATGTGCTTTCTTCTCTCTCTTATGCTGATACTGCATTTTACTTCTATAAAATTAGACAATTCATTCCTACTCTCAAGGTCCTGTATGTAAAGAGCATAGAATTCAGTTTGCAGATCTTTAGAATGTGTCTATATTATAAAGCTGATTCCTAACTAATCTCCCTACTTACTTTCTTCCCTCCACCTTCCATTATTCTGTGCAGTGAAGCTAGAGTAATCTTCTAAACAACGAAATGAGATAATGTTACTAGGACATTAGAAAAAAATCTTCCAGTGAGTTCTCACTGTACCCAGAATAAATCCAAATTTATTGTCATGGCCAACAAGACCCCGACTGATCTGCCCCCACATATTGCCCCAGCCTCTATCTCCACCACCCACCACTCTTACTGAACTTCCATCAAGTTCCTTTCCTCCTCTAGGCTGGAGCTCTTACTTCTGCCTGGAATGACTTTTGACCTCCCTTTCCTTTGAGTCTCACTTCAAATGTCATCTCCTCAGAGAGCCTTTCCCTGGTTAAACTTCTAAAGTGCTTTCTTCAGTTACTGTGTCCTCCCTTAGTTATTTCCTCCAACTGCACTCTTCACAGTCAGTACTTTTGTTGGTTAGTCATGTGTTTGCTTTGTATTTTCTGCCTTCCCTAGCCTACCACTAGAATAAAGCTCCAGGAGAGGAAAAATCTTGTCTGTTCTGTTGACTTCTGTATCCTCAGAACCTAGTACAGTACTTAATATACAATAGATGCTCAATGAGTAAATGAATGAATTCAATGTTGATGAGAGTTCTGTCGTGTCTTTATGAAATCATTGAACTTCCAAAGAGGTAGACTGTTACAAGGTAAGACTTCCTGAATCCTGATCAGATCCTATAGACAGAGAGATCTGAAAGGGAATTTTTAATTTTTACTGAAATGATTTAAACTAAATTCTTTGCCTAACGTATGGAAGCTTTTTGCTGTGCTTGAATTCTTTTGTTAGAGCTATGTATGTCTGTGATTTTTTAAATGGCCATACTCTTGACTCCAAAAGCTCAAGGAACTCATAGAACTGGTGATAGAGCTAATTTTATACTTATCACTAATCATTAATGGTACTGAACCATTGATGATTACCACTTATCAGTTTGTAACCCAACCCTTTGCAGAAAGCATCACCATGATGCTAATAACAAAAATTCCAATGTTATTCAGATACTTCTGGCACCAGCTTTTTATTGAGTGAGAACTTAGGGATAAAAGGGATAGAGCCAATAATGAATAAATTGAAATTTAAAAAATAATAAATGTTTTCATTGGATATATTAAGGTTTTGATGAATTTATTTATGCCTTAGGGGAATGTTTGAGTAATTGGAATGCATGTTACCCTAATGAGATGACTCATTCTGAGCCCCAAATAGCTTCACAATGGGCAGCTGGCTACCAGAAAGACTTAACTACCTTTTTGTCCTATGTGATTCTTCTTTTGGTTGGTCCTCTGGATCTACATCCTTTATAATAAAACTAATCTTAACTATAGCACTTTCTTGAATTCTGTGAGCTGTTCTAGTGAGTTAGTCAACCGGCGGGGGTTATGAAAAACCTCAAATTTTTAAGCCAGTCAGTCAGAAGTGCAGGTGGCCTGGATTGTCTGGGGCCCCCCAAAGTGAAGCTGGTGTCTGAACATGGGGCATTTCTGTGGAGAACTGAGCCTTAACTTGTGAAATCTGATGCTAACTCTAGTGTCAAGATTGTAGTGTAGTACACCCAAATGAGGGTGAACAGAATAGTTAACTATTTCCTTAATATCCTAAAATGAATCCAACTTTCCCAATCTCTTCATTCTTTATAACTGCAAGAAGTTTAGTGCCCTCTCCAGTTAATTCTGATGGCTCCTGCAGAGGGACTCATGGTTGTTCAACTTGAACTCATGTTCCTTGATCAATTTTTATTCCTTTGTCCACTCAACAACTTCAACTGAGGACTTAGTAAGGACTAGACACTGTGCTGGATCCTGGGTATTAGGGTGTATCTGCGCATAAGACAGAAATGGTCCTTGTTTTAATGGAGTTCGCAGCCTACTGTCATAGACCAAGATACTCCAACGAACAGACGACCATGTGAGTGATTATAAATTGTGTCCCTTTATCCTTCCTTATACCTTTCCCTTTCCTCAACAATTCACTCCAAGCAATAGTTACAGCTCATTCTCTTTTATTTTCTAAGTTGCCACTAACAAAGTACGTCTGTGTCTTACAGACTTTTTCTATTGTTTTAGGGATTAATGCGGGGAAAATACTGCATAGTGTTAGAAACAATTTAACCTAACTATCAGACATCATTTTTCTAAAATTCCTAATCCATCACTGCTACAGGAAGTCCATTTTGGGCTATTTTCCTCAAATCCCTGCCAGGCCACCAAGTTGCTGCGCCTGCTTTCTCCTTTCAGGGAGCCCTCTTTCTCTCCTCATTTAACTTAAAAATCCCTGCTAGTCTATTCTGAAGAGCTCCCTTATGGCTCAGTCTCTTTCTTTTCTTTCTGCTCAAAGAACGTGGCTACCTGCTCATGACCAGCAGGTTCATTAAAGTATGTCCCAACATAAAATAGCACGCTTCTTTTTATTACATCCCAGGCCCTGCCACCACCAAATGCAAAAATGTCTTCACGGTAAAACATAACGTCATAGTACCAGAAATGTAGTACAAATATTAATGCTAAAGGCTTTCTTTTCTTAAACACTTTTCCTTGTCTATTGCATTATTCTCTTTCCTTTTGTCCAGTTTGAGTATCTAAGATTGCTCAGAGTATGTTTAGATTAATGTTTAGTTTACTTATTTATTACTACAATTGTAAGTAATCATATGGGCAAATATTATGGATTTTATTTATCTTGTTTTTCCCTTTATTAATATAGGTTATTTAAATATTTATATCTATGTATATCTGTCTCTATCTATCTTTATATTATGAGAATGTGTGTGTGTGTATATATGTATACATACATAATTATATATAATTATATTATACTATCAAAATTTGATATTAGCAAAGTGACATTATGCTATAGAAAGACTGATGTTGAAAAAGCAAAAAGAAAAGGTCTGTAAGCATAGCTCCATTTCATTTTTTTCTTCAGTTAGGCATTGGTTATTTCTGTATGCAAAATCATTTAAACCATATTTTTTTCTTAAAATGACCAGTCAAATAAATGATTTGAATATTTATTTTATTTGCAGAAATAAACTGTTACGTCCCTTACTTGACTAATTAATTTTGTGTAATGTAGTCCTAGGTATTACCTTAATATTCCTTCTACCAAGCACACTTCCTATTGAGGTGACGTAAAAGGACTTTGCAGTGTGGACAGACCAATAAATCTACCTAGTTTCATACTGAGATGAAGATCTCCAAACTCAAATTCAGTACAGGTCATAAGCAGTGCAATGAATCACATTCTCCAAAGGCATTTGACCTGACTTCAAATTATTTCCATGTTTTGTAGATGCAAGAGACTGTATAAGGAGACTTTGTCCCTTTTGCCTATAATCCCTGGGAGATGCTGTGTGGGCGTCCTGAGTGTACGTAGCATGTATGTAATACTGGATACCAACTTGGGTATCATTTCCTGGACTACAATGAATCCACTTTTATCTGACTACATTCAGCTTGCAAGAAGTATTTTTTAAGTGCCTACTATATGCCAGGCACCTCAACAGGAGACCTGAGAGGAGAAAACATCATTGGCTCTTTGGTAGTCAGTTGAAAACAACAAAAACAGAGACAAAAACTCTTATTTAGAGATTCTCTTCTCTTTTGTTGGAAATGGCTCATTGCAGTTCCTCCTCAGTGCAATATTCTAACACAGTTGGTTGCCAGACCCTGCTTAGCTATTATCATACAGAGCAAATAATTTTTAGAGCTATGAGTTTCCTGTTTTTAAAGAAAACACAGAGCATATAGGAGGAGAGGAACAGATCTGGCATTAGTTAAGGCTTTAATGCCAAAAAATGAAATACTAAAGTAGACCAAAATAAACCACTATAAAATCTGCCTGTCAAAATAGGAGTTATGTCTGTTCTCTGTAGATGTAGAATTAGCCTTTGAATGTTTTCTCCTATATAGACCTCCCCAAAATTTGCTAACAGCTGTGGAGACGGTGCAGAATGAATTTGATGTTGGAGTCATCAAATCTTTCCAGAAGAATTTTGATTTATTAAGGTTAAATTATAGCTATATCTGATTTTCTTGTTAATGTACAAATGGGGACAAGATGTCATTTTCCCACCATTCTCTTTCCATTTAAGTACATTAAATGCACTTTAAGGCAGAGAATCTCCAAGTGGGAGAGCAAGCTTTTCTGACTTTGGTATGTAATTGTTTACAATCAGTTAAAAGAAAGTACAAAATGGATGGTGAAAAAAATTACTCTACTATTCCATTTCCATAAAATCAATTCTTATTTATTTCCAAATAAACCAATTAATGGGAGATAGGAGATTTAGAAAAGGAAATAGTTGATTTGGGCAGCTTTTCTGAAGGCACCTGAAGATGAAGGAGAAATCCCATCCTGCTTTGGTTCCATACTCTGAGGTGAATGCCCCCTGACATCTTTTCAACTTAAACACAATGTGAAAAAGGATTGTGACTAAGGATAATTGGGTTCTAATTCTGTCTGAGCCATTAGCTAGCTGGGTCACCTTCAGTAAGTTCTTTTCTTCACTGTTCTCATTTTGACTTTTTTTCCCACTTTTCTCACTTTGACTTTATCTTTGTTATTGAAGTATAATTGACATACAATGTCATATTAGTTTCAGGATGTACAGTGCAGTGGTTAGACATTTATGTACAAGATGATCACTATGGTAAGTCTAGTTACAATCTATCACCATTGAAGTTATTACAGTATTATTGACTATATTCCCTATTTTGTATATTACATCCCCGTGACTTATTTATTTTATAACTGGAAGTTTTGTGCCTCTAATTCCCTTCACCTATTTCATCCATGACCCCCAAACCTCTTCTCTCTGGCAACCACCCATTTGTTCTCTGTATCTATGAATCTGTTTCTGTTTTGTTTTATTTTTTCATTTGTTTTGTTTTTTAGATTCCACATATAAATGAAATCATATGGTATTTGTCTTTCTCTGTCTGACTTATTTCACTTAGCATAATACTTTCTAGGTCCATCCATGTTATCACAGATTGCAAGATTTTGTTCCTTTTTATAGCTGAGTAATATTCCATTGTATATATGTACCCCATCTTCTTTATCCATTTGTCTATTGATAGACACTTTGGTTGTTTCCATATCTTGGCTATTGTGAATAGTGCTGTAATGAACAGATGGGTGCATAATCTTTTCAAATTAATGTTTTCATTTTCTTTGTGTAAATACTCAGAAGTGGGATTGTTGGATCATACAGCAGTTCTACTTTTAATTTTTGGAGAAACCTCCATACTCTTTTCCATAGTGGCTGCACCAGTTTACATTCCCACCAACAGTGCATGGGGGGTTGCTTTTTCCCCAAATTCTTGCCAACACTTGTTATTTTCTGTGTTTGATAATAGCCCTTCTGACAGGTGTGAGGTAATATCTCATTTTGGTTTTGATGTGCATTTCCCTGATGATTAGTGATGTTGAGCACCTTTTCATGTATCTGTTGGTCATATGTGTTCTTTGGAAAGATGTCTATTTAGGTCCTCTGCCCATTTTTAAATCAGATATTTAGTTTTTTTGAGTAAGTTCTTACACATGTCTGGGTTTCAGATATTATTTGAAAATAAAGGGGTTCAGTACATTGTTTTCAGTTGTGGTCCACGGGGTCCAAGGAATATTTTCATGAAGGTTGTAGAGCTTGGGCTAGCAGGCAGGGTTCCCCCAATCCTGTCTCAACCAAAGCAGCCCTGCTTCTCTCAGAATCATTTATCTTTCTTCCAAATAAGATTTTGTTTGGCAAGAAGTTTGACACTAAAATCAATTAGAATATCTTTCTCCCCTTAAAGTTTATGGCCCTTTCTTTATGGTCTCTAGCTCCTTTAGCCACTTTGAGCTACCAGTTCCCAAGCAATTCATCTTCCTCCTTTCTGGTAAAGGACTAGAGCAGGGTAAAATTAAACTGAGTAGGTGAGTTTCCCTTAAGATGTGATCCAGATTTCACTTGTGCAGGAAGTCATGAAAGTTGTCCAACTCTTGGAAAAGAATTGTTAAATGCAGTAAGATAGCTTTAGAGATTTTATAGTGGCTTATTTTAGAATACATTAGTAATTCATTTTTGGCATGTCAGCTCCCACTAATGTCAAGTTGTGCTCTGGGACTTTTGCAAAATAGATCACACTTATGCATATTTTTCAGCTCTCATATTGATACAGAACATTTGTGCAGGCTTTTGTCCAGTCTACACACAGTTGAAAAGATATTTTTTGCTGCTTTAAGTACTATTAACTATCTCTCCATTGCCAAATCTAGGGCCAATTTTCAGCTCCATCTCCTTCCAGTTTTCTAAGACATATGTCAATGATGGCTCTCGTTTACTGATATAACTCATTTCACCCCATTATTGGTTCCTGATCGTCTTCATTTCTCATGACTTCTTCTTTTGCTTTCAGTATGAATATTAATTGATGCTTTGAATTACTTCCTCTTGCTATGCTTTGATCACAGATCTATGCTTAACCTGTGTTCCCCCATCTCCTTATTAATTCCTTGCAGAACTTCATGTCCATGTAGGTGATGCCCACATCTACACCCTAGCCCTGTCTTCTTACTTAGGCTCTAAATGCCTATTTCTTTTTAGATCCATGATAGCTTCAATACATGTTACACCAACACCTCAAATTCATCTGCTCCAAATTCAGCTTTCCCTACTCCCCAGCCCAATACTGGTTCTTTTTCTCTGACCTAATCTATTAAAATCTATCACTGGTACCATAGGTTTTCTATGCCCTTTGTTCCTAGAAAAGCAGTTTTTAGATGTTTCTCCTCCAAAGCTATTACATATCTTCTTCAAATCTACTAGAATAAACTAATAAATATGCTAGAGCAGCAGTTCCAGTGGAAGCAATGGTTGGAGGCTCCTTATCAGCTAACATTTTCCCTCCCTCACTCTCCTGCATATCCTTGGTATTGAACGAAAATTTGGAACCTGCTGCCTTAAAATTCATAGTTGACTGCTGTTTTCCTTTACTTTCTTTTTCTACTTTGTCACTAAGCTTCATTTTTTCTCATTATAACCTCTGGAGGTTTTCTTTTTAAATCACATTCTCCATCCTTACCCTGTTAGCCTTCACTGGTAGCTCTTTTCTCTAGATTCCTTTTGCACTTCATTTATGCTATGGGGCTTATAACCTACTTGTTTTCAAATTAGATTCTGAATAAATTAGTTTTGTCTCCAAGACAGTAAGTATTTTAAGGGGTTATCTTTCCAGGCATCCATCATCCATCCATCCTTTATCTAGAGTATTTATTGAGTCTACCATATGTCAGGCACACTGTTAAGCATTACACAGAACTACAGTTGATTCTTGAACAATTCAGGGGGTTAGGAGCACTGACCCTCTATGCAGTCAAAAAGGCACGTATAGCTTATAGTCTGCCTTCTGTTTCCACGGTTCCTCCCGTATCCCAGGTTCTGCAACCATGGATTCAACCAGCCTTCAACAAACCGCAGATGGCGTAGCACTGTAATATTTACTATCGAAAACTAATCTGCCTATAAGTGGACCTGAACAGTATAAACACATGTTGTTCAACAGACAACTTATAACTGTAGTTAAGGCAAATAAGGTTTCTGCCTCTATGATGATATTTTGGGTTCCCCAACTGTAACAAACCTTGTATTTGGAACATAGAAAATGTACATTTAACACTTGCTAATGAATTGAAAAGAAACTGATTAAATATCTATCTTTCTGCTTTACTAAAATGAGGTTTTTAATTTTCTTTCTACGCACCTCTCTAGTAGGGCTAGTTGAACATAAGGCAGTGGTTCTTGACAGTGTTTGATTTTGTTCTCGTTTCCTCCCCGCTCCCCTGGGACATTTGGCAATGTCTGGAGACATTTTTGTTACAACTGGAGCGGTGGTAGTGAGTGCTACTGGCATCTAGTGGGTAGAGCCCAGGGATGCTGCTTAACAACCTACCAGCACAGGACAGCTCCCGACAATAAAGAATTATACAGCTGAGAGTGTCAATAGTGCCAAGATTGAGAAACTCTTGTCTAAGATATTGAGTTCACATACATTCACTTTCTTAAACAAACAATCAGCTATTTGTTTCATTTATTAGGTTTTCTCAATTTTTTTTCCATTATACCACACTTCCTCAAGTGCACTATTTTTTTTTCTTTAACATCTTTATTAGAGTACAATTGCTTTACAATGGTGTGTTCATTTCTGCTTTGTAACAAAGTGAATCAGCTATACATATATATATATCCCCATATCTCCTCCCTTTTGCGTCTCCCTCCCACCCTTCCTATCCCATCCCTCTAGATGGTCACGAGCACAGAGCTGATCTCCCTCTGCTATGTGGCTGCTTCCTACTAGCTATCTATTTTACATTTAGTAGTGTATATATGTCCATGCCACTCTCTCACTACGTCCCAGCTTACCCTTCCCCAGCCCCGTGTCTTCAAGTCCATTCTCTACATCTGCGTGTTTATTCCTGTCCTGCCCCTAGGTTCTTCAGAACCATTTCTTTTTTTTAAATTCCATATATATGTGTTAGCATGTGGTATTTGTTTTTCTCTTTCTGACTTACTGCACTCTGTATGACAGACTCTAGATCCATCCACCTCACTACAAATAACTCAATTGTGTGGGATTCCCTGGTGGCGCAGTGGTTGAGAGTCCGCCTGCCGATGCGGGGGACAAGGATCATGCCCTGGTCTGGGAGGATCCCACATGCCGGGGAGCGGCTGGGCCCATGAGCCATGGCCGCTGGGCCTGCGCGTCCGGAGCCTGTGCTCCACAGCGGGAGAGGCCACGGCAGTGAGGGTCCTGCGTACTGCAAAACAAACAAACAAACAAAAAAACAACCCAAATAACTCAATTGTGTTTCTTTTTATGGCTGAGTAATAGTCCATTGTATATATGTGCCACATGTTCTTTATCCATTCATCTTCGATGGACACTTAGGTTACTTCCATGTCCTGACTATTGTAAATAGAGCTGCAATGAACATTGTGGTACATGACTCTTTTTGAATTATGGTTTTCTTAGGGTATAGGCCCAGTAGTGGGATTGCTGGGTCATATGGTAATTCTATTTTTAGTTTTTTAAGGAACCTCCATACTGTTCTCCATAGTGGCTGTATCAATTTACATTCCCACCAACAGTGCAAGAGGGTTCCCTTTTCTCCACACTCTCTCCAGCATTTATTGTTTGTAGATTTTTTTGGTGATGGCCATTCTGACTGGTGTGAGGTGATACCTCATGGTAGTTTTGATTTGCATTTCTCTAATGATTATCAATGTTGAGCATTCTTTCATGTGTTTGTTGGCAATCTGTATATCTTCTTTAGAGAAATGTCTGTTTAGGTCTTCTGCCCATTTTTGGATTGGGTTGTTTTGTTGATATGGAGCTGCATGAGCTGCTTGTAAATTTTGGAGATTAATCCTTTGTCAGTTGATTCATTTGCAAATAGTTTCTCCCACTCTGAGGGTTGTCTTTTGGTCTTGTTTATGGTTTCCTTTGCTGTGCAAAAGCTTTTCAGTTTTATTAGGTCCCATTTGTTTATTTTTGTTTTTATTTCCCTTTGTCTAGGAGGTGGCTCAAAAAGGATCTTGCTGTGATGTATGTCATAGTGTTCTGCCTATGTTTTCCTCCAAGAGTTTTATAGTGTCTGGCCTTACATTTAGGCCTTTAATCCATTTTGAGTTTATTTTTGTGTATGTCTTAATTGTTTTGGGTTTGCAATTGTAGGTCTTTTCCTTCTCTTGTGTTTCTTGCCTAGAGAAATTCCTTTAGCATTTGTTGGAAAGCTGGTTTGGTGGTGCTGAATTCTTTTAGCTTTTGCTTGACTGTAAATGTTTTAATTTCTCTGTTGAATCTGAATGAGATCCTTGCTGGGTAGAGTAATCTTGGTTGTAGATTTTTCCCTTTCATCACTTTAAATATGTCCTGCCACTCCCTTCTGGCTTGAAGAGTTTCTTCTGAAAGATCAGCCGTTAACCTTATGGGGATTCCCTTGTATGTTATTTGTTGTTTTAGCCTCCATGTGTTTGTATTTTTTACAGATTATAATATTTTAATATTTAATATTAATATTAAATATTAATAGTTTTATTTTTAAAAATAAAATATTATTGCTGCTTTTAATATTTTTTCTTTGTATTTAATTTTTGATAGTTTGATTAATATGTGTCTTGGCATGTTTCTCCTTAGATTTATTCTGTATGGGACTCTCTGTGCTTCCTGGACTTGATTAAGTATTTCTTTTCCCATATTAGGGAAGTTTTCAACTACACTCGCTTCCAGTATTTTCTCAGTCCCTTTCTTTTTCTCTTCCTCTTCTGGGACCCTTATAATTCGAATGTTGGTGCATTTAATGTTGTCCCAGACCTCTCCGAGACTGTCCTCAATTGTTTTCATTCTTTTTTCTTTATTCTGCTCTGCAGTAGTTATTTCCACTATTTTGTCTTCCAGGTCACTTATCCATTCGTTCTTCTGCCTCAGTTATTCTGCTATTGATTCCTTCTAGAGAATTTTTAATTTCATTTATTGTGTTGTTCATCATTGTTTGTTTGCCGTTTAGTTCTTCTAGGTCCTTGTTAAACTTTTCTTGTATTTTCTCCATTCTATTTCCAAGATTTTGGATCATCTTTACTATCATTACTCTGAAATCTTTTTCAGGTAGACTGCCTATTTCCTCTTCGTTTGTTTGGTCTGGTGGGTTTTTGCCTTGCTCCTTCATCTGCTGTGTGTTTCTCTGTCTTCTCATTTTGCTTAACTTACTGTGTTTGGGGTTTCCTTTTCACAGGCTGCAGGTTTGTAGTTCCCATTGTCTTTGGTGTCTGCCCCCTGTTGCTAAGGTTGGTTCAGTGGGTTGTGTAGGCTTCCTGGTGCAGGGGACTAGTGCCTGTGTTCTGGAGGATGAGGCTGGATCTTGTCTTTCTAGTGGGCAGGACTGTATCCAGTGATGAAATCAAAGGCTTAGGATGTTCCTTATTGTACTCTTCCATATTCATCTTGTTGGCTTTGTCTTCAGATGGCTCTCCTCTTGACTGAAACATATCTGCTAAGGTTCCAAGCATCCCATGTAAATACAAAAAAATGTTTAGTGGAAGAAGTGGGACTGTTTCCTCCTGTACATATCCATTTAACAGCAAAAAAATTTTTCCAAAATATGTCCTCTCTTGTCACACTGTGTGGAAATGAGTCACATGCTCATCTCTAACTAATCTTAGGCAAAGGAAATGAAAAACCTGATTGGCTCAGACTAATCAGAATTTATCCATGAGTCATATGGGAGTCAGGTGTACCCCTGAACAAAGTTGGGACTCTGCCAGCAAAGAAGCAAGGACAAGGCAGCTGGGAAGGAGGTTACAAATGGCTACCCATTTTAACTATGAGATATATAGTTGGGGCCCTGACAATTCATTGCCATTGTAAGTCCTATTGTCCTTTTCAGAAGAACAAAGATATTAACCTTGGCGGTTTGGCTCCATTCCAAACTGGATAATTGCCTTCTGTTTCTAAAGTTTAAAATAGAGAAACTATTTCTTTTTTCTTCTTAAAGTGTGTGAGAACACATTTCTACTTTAGAAGTGCTATCAGAACTGGGACAAGGGGCAAGGTGAGTGAATCACCTAGGGTGCAAAATTTAAGGAGGTACTCACTGACATTTTAGGAGTGCCTCTTTAAATTTTGTGTCCTAGATACCTCACTTATCTCGTCCTAGTACAGACTCTGTGACTATATTATAATGTGGGCCTTCACATGCAATAGACAGAGGTTTTAAATATTAGAAGACTCCAGACAATTGTCATTCAGCCTGCAATACCACAATTTTTTTTCCTCTAAGACATCTTGAAAATAATTCACTGCTCATGGAAAGACAATCCTGGTCATTGGGTATAAAACAAAATATGGCAATAGTTTTTTGAGTCAGTAAAACTTGGTTATAAAATGATTTTTAAAATACTTTTGAAGTCTTGACATGATCAGCACTGGGCGTGACCCAAAGATGGAATGAAGAACATGAACGGATGACTGTTTCCTTAGCAACAAGAACCATGTTTCCTTTGAAACAAGAAACCAAAAGAAACTGTTCCCCTATATTTTTCTTTCCTCCAGTTTACTGATTTCAACAGTAGTGGCATAAAATTTTAATATTTATTCAACCAATATTTATTGAAGACCTACCATGTACAGTATAATTACATTAAAATATTTTAAATAGTGCTACTTTCTTTTACTTATTATCCATTCAGCTACATAATCAGATGTATAGGCAACTCTGTAATACAAGTAATCTACTAAAATCTCAGCTCTGGCTGCACATAATAATTTTCTAAACAGCTTTTAGAAAACAAAAATGTTTGGGCTCCAATAGTACATGATTCAGTTGTGCTCATCCAGCATCAGCATTTTTTAAACGTGTCCCCCAGGTGATTCAAATGTGCAGCTAGGATTGAGAACCACAGCCCTGGGAAAATTTATGACACTGATAAATCAGCTAAACAATTTGAATTACATCAGTTGAAGATTAGAGTTTATAGAAAATTTCAGAGGGTGTAGTTCAAATTCTTCCCTGATTTACTGTTTTTCAGGACAAGGTTTCAACAAACTAATAAATCAGGGCTCCCCAATTAGTCAATCTCTAAGACTCCCTTGGGTTTTGGGGAAAGAGCGGTTGGGAGGACTGTAGCTGCCACCAAACCTACCCAAAATCTGCTTCCCCACAGCCTCCAGGAACTAAGTCCAGGAGAATAACAAACTGAGAAGTTTCTGCCTTAGCTGTGTCTCAACTGGACATGCAGCCCCAGAGGCCTCTGAGAAGAGGTGGCCTCTGTGGCCTTCCTGGAGCCTTCCTGCCAAGGCTGAGGCTCACGGATACTGCGGGACTTGCCCACAGTCATACTCCAGGAAGTTTGGAAAAAACTTGATTTTCTAGTCTTAACCCAGAGTTTGGGCAACATTTTGGATGGACAAGACTCTAATTCTCAAACCTGTTTATTTTTTTAATACTTGTCAGGTAATAAAAGACCAAAAAACCCATTATCTCTTTCAGTTCAGATGCCTAAATATTAGAAAGCTGCTCTTTTATAGGGGACCTCTTTACAATTATTCATTCATCTGTTTTCCTATTCCACAGAGTTTCATAGAGTATCTAAGTGCCAGAGCTGTGTTAAATGATGAGCTACAAAATGAAGAGTGCATTGTTTTTACTTATAAGCACCACAAAATCTAGATAAGTATGCAGACAGGTGCATAGTTTGATACATGTGTGATAGAGATCAGTCTAGGGAGCTATGAGAATTCTGAGAAATAACATATCAACTGAAATTGGAGGATAGAATTGGAAAATAACTCAGCAAAAGCTAAAAAAAAAGTAGTAGGGGAGATATACTAATTTGGCCTACTATTAGTAGGTAAGCTACTAAAAAAATAGTAAGTGAAAAAAATGTATGTCACATGCCAATGGAAAGCACTTTGCATTTAATTAGCCCAGCCAATATTTATTAAGAATAAAGTATTGAGAACAGTGTGAGCAAGGGGATGAAGGAGCTGACGTGGGGGCTTAGTCCTTGTTCTAACTTGTGATTGCGTTTAGTAGGAAGGGAAGAAATTAATAATATGATAATAAAATAGTATTGATAAAAATAATTTTTAGGTGCTTTAGACACTTCCTACCAAACTGTGGTTCATGAAATAGCAATACTGGTCTCACCAGAGAACTTGTTAGAAATGCGAGTCCCATCCCAGACCTAATAAATTAGAATCTTCATTTTAACAGGATCCCCAGAAGTGTGTGCACACTCAAGTTTGAGAGGCAGTGATATATAACATGTTAAATGCTTTCATGGAAAACCTCCTTAAAATTGCACAACCTTATAAAGGAGGTAGCAATTTGCACCTCCCTTTGATACCTGAAGAACTTGAAGCTTAGGTAAGTAATTTGTCCAAAGTAATATAGATAGTAACATGGTAGAGCTATTTGAATCACAGTAGGTTCAATTTCAATCCCATGCTCTATGTATCTACAAATAAAATAATACTTTAAAAAGTAAAAAGAGCTAACCCAACACATAGCTCAATATCTTGGAAGCTGGTTTGGCTGCACTCTGCAACTATCAAAAATCAGAGGCAAGTCATCTTTTTATTCAACCACCATAACAATTTATCTGCATGATCTCACTAGGAGCTGCACTGGACATAAAAGGCTGTGGAGACACATAAAAGTCACCATGAGCCTTGTTAGAGCTAGTGGGTCCAGCTGCTTCTGCACCAGAGCTTCACTGGGGGTCTTGAGAAGCTGAGACTCTGCTAAATTATCCCCAGTGATCCAAACTCTATGCTGAATTTCATGGGCTACAGGAGTCCTTGGGCACTGGCAGGCCTGTGGGTATCAGATTAATACCTGAAATACAGTTTACGTTCTTTCCACAATTTGTTGAGTTAGTCCCAGGTAGCAACATCTGAAATGGCCATTCAAAATTCTATCATCTGCCAGGACAGAGGTGGAGGAAGGAAAAAAGAAACAACCATGTGACAAAGGAAAAAACTCCAAAATATTCCTCCACTGGTTTCAGTCAGCTAAGGAATAAATTCTCCTAGCTAAAAAGCAAAACAAAATAGTTTTCAAAAATGTCTTTTTAGTTAATGGCACAACCTTAAAATGTAGTTTTCCTAAGGTCTTTTCAAATTCAAGAGGTGACATGCAGGAAAAGTATGTCAAATTCACTGTCTGCTTTTAAAAAGGCAAGGCAGCCCTCACCTACCCTGGATGACTGTTTTCAAGTTCATTTCTAAAAACAACTTAAAAGAAAGATGACTGTAATCAAAGAAGAGATGTGGTGAAATTCCATAATGAAAGAACATGTTTTACCCATTTCAGACTTTGAGGAAGTGAAGCTGGATAATTCAAACAATTGCTTTTGAGGCTGCTCTGTTCAATTCTACACATGAAATGTAATAGAGAGGCTTTTTCCATTATAATAACAATCCACTATTGATGTCTTTCTCTTCCATCTGGGTTTGCTGGTGCCATTGATAAGGTTGTAGCTGAATATTTCTTTTAACAGAGATTCAAAAAAGTTTGATTTGCAAAGGTATCTCAATGGTTCCTGATAGTATTAAATCATTTTACTTTTTCAGGGGTAAAAAGGGACCACTTGCTTTTTTGTAATATGGCTGCAGTGGGGGAATCTTGTAGGTGGTTGAAGATATAATTGCATGAATTTTTTCTGTGCTTTTAAAGATGCAACTAACACTAGAATGGCAACATTCCTCAAAGGCAATGAGGAAATGTTCATTGCAGCACTGTTTACAATAGCCAAGACATGGAAGCTACCTAAATGTCCATTGACTGAAGAATGGATAAAGAAGATATGGTATGTATGTACAATGGAATATCAGTCAGCCATTAAAGAGAATGAAATAATGCCATTTGCAGCAGCATGGATGGACCTGGAGATCATCATACTAAGTGAAGTAAGTCAGACAAAGACAAATATATCGCTCATATGTGGAATCTAAAAAAGAATGATACAAATAAACTTATTTACAAAACAGCAGCAGACTTAGAAAACAAACGTATGGTTACCAAAGGAAAGGTGGAGGGGAGGGATAGATTGGGAGTTTGGGACTGACATATATACACTACTATATTTAAAATAGATAACCAACAAAGACCTACTATATAGCACTGGGAGCTCTTCTCAATATTCTATAATACCTTAATTGGGGAAAATTTTGAAAAAGAATAGATACATGTATATGTATAACTGAATCACTTTGCTGTACACCTAAAACTAACACAACATTGTTAATCAACTATACCCCCAAATAAAATAAAAATTAAAAAACAATACTATAAAACAGTACTAATAAAAAATTTAAAAATATCAATATTTAAATTAGTGTTAAGGATATATCATTTTCATGAACTGGTCTATTCAGTATTGAAAGATGTCCAATAAACCCAATCTGGCCAAGAGATTAATTAAATTCTTAATTGGAACAGAAAAGAATGGCTGCGGGGAGAAATCGAGTTTTCAGCAAGTGGTTTGCTGGGAAATTATGAAAAAGTGTAGAGCTTTAAAATCTATATTTGTCTTTTGTACAGTAAAACAGAATATAGCCGCCTTCCAAAAGGATATACTGATGGTACATAGCAAGTTTGGCAAAGTTGTACCAACTTAAGCACATTGTAGTGGGTCTGGTGTGTTATGTTGATGATTTCAAGCTATTTTGGAACAATGAGGATAGAGAATATTAGAGCTCAGGGATCATTTGATGATCTCTGCTATAGGCAATGGTGATTTGGGAATGGGGGCAGGGGTGATTATCCACAGGCCAGATTACTTGTCATATCTGGCTTAATAACTTCCAATAGTACCACTGAGTACTCTATATACTTCCCCTTTTCCAAAAAGCTTTTTTGCTATTATCTGTATTGTGTTCTTCCCACTCTCTAAATAAAGAAGTCAGGAAGCCATCAGTGGCTTAGCAAGAAACAAGTTGATGCAATCTGAGTAGTGAATGACAATTTAATTCCCTTACTGGGCTTATGCCTGGGAAAGTTTGAAAAGCCTTTTCTGGACCTATCATTATAGATAAACCCTAAATCTCTATCATTTTTCATAGTAAGAAATGCAAATAAGTCATTTGGATGATATAATTGAAACAAAATACATCTCCCTCCTCCCCAGAATCCCAGCCATTTGTAGTAGAAATTGATTGACAAGGGGTAAGAGTTCTAAACTGATGTGGGAAGGGCACCTAGGTGACAATGGAAAGAGCTTTTAGCTGCTGCATCTGAAGAGTCAAGTCTATGAAGGAGAAGAATCAGGTAAGAGAGCTGGAGGACTGACACAGGTGGTGGGGTGTGGTAGGGAGGATGTTGGTGAATGGATCAGAATTCAGGAGCATGGGCAGTTTTTCCAAATCCTATGATTCTTCAAAACTACCTTTCAGGCCTCTAATATCAGTTTCCTTGCCATTTGCTGCCCAACCACCAAGGTAATCCTAAATATTTTAGGTTTTCATTATAGTTGCATACCACTTCAAGGTACACATATCTATAGTAGTTAACGTGGTACTAACTGATGTAACAAATAAACCAGAAAATCTCAATGAATTGATCCAAGATTTTTTTTCTCATTCACATAAAGTTCAGTTGGCAATGGAGAGAAGTTACTAGTCTCTCTGTCCTCCTTCCACTGTCCTGAATTAAGACACATGGCCATACCTTGTCACAAAGGAGGATGGAAAACAGTCTAGCTGTGCACGTAGAAGGAAAGGGAAACAGGTCTGTGCCTCCACAGTGTAGATGGCTCCTCTAACCAGCTGACCAAGTACATTAACCCTTGTGTGTGTATAATATAAATGTATTGTCTTGTCAAAATAGTTTTATTAATTTATCTTGTCAGTTCGGTCAGTTGCTTTTATCATGCTGCCCCTTCAGGTCTTTGACTTATGAAAAACATGACTATTCTTTTATAGTTTGCTTTATAAAGTATCCAGTGTGGCTTCATGACAAAAGAGATGATATATAATGTATCTTTCAAGACAATGATAACAGGATGCGTTTGAGTAGCCATTGTCCAATTCTGCAACTCTTTCACAGTATCTTATTTTGTACTTGCAGCACCCTCAAAATTGAAGACTCTTATTTTTCTTATCTCAATATTGTACCAAAAAATTTTTTACAGGTGATGCCTGAGTATCCAAAAACAACCTTAATGACAGTATGCCTGAGGGACGTCAGATCTAGTCAGGAGCAATATAAATGTAGCAAAGAGGTAGATTCAGATTGAAATCCATTTTGACCTAATTCTCCTTTTCCCTCCCGATTATTCCTTTTGGTCCTTCTATTTCTTCTCCTCCTCCATCCTTGTATACCAGAAATGGGTGCTTGAGGAGAGCCCAGTTTGTTGCCAGGTAGCATAACTTTGGAATATCCTGAGAATGAAATGCAGAAAATTTGATACTGTGACCAAGATTATTCTTATTTTGATTGAACTGCATACATGATGTGACTTAGAATGGTCTGACACATGCCAAGCCAAATAGTTTCATAATTATCCATTTGAATCAGCTCCATTCCTCCAGCATATTTTATATGTGCCATGTTCTGATGGAAGCAAATAGGTTTGGGCATCTGAGGACTGGATTTGTCATGTTCCCCAGTTCCCCTTGAAAGACTAAGATATGCTTAAATGATATGGTAATAAAGTACTCGTTGATTACCCTTCTGACTCTTCATCAGTTACAGGACAAATCAGCTTTGAATTGGTATCGCACAGTCAATAGGAATGAGTTCATAAAAATATGTAAATATAGCATTTAATATTTTTTGGTGAACATATCATTACTTTAGAACATTTATAAAACATTCATTTTCTACCAATTGATTTTGTCATTCCCTGGAATATTTATTCATTGGAAGATAAAAAGCAAATTCTTTTTCAGTTGACATCTGGCCTATATTCAGCCCCTAGTGTTACTTTAAAAATGACCCTGAACTTTCCAATCCCTGACCAAAATCTCAGTGAATGTACCCTAGAGATTTATAAGATATACACAGAGGCTTGCTTTAAAAAAAAAAATCATTTTAATGGTTTGATTCTGGAAAGTAAAACTTAAAACATCTTGTCAAGTATTTCTATGATGGTTATTACAAATACATTTGTATATCAGTGTAGATTTAAACCATATGTTCTTATTTGTTCCCATTAGAGCATTAAACTAGTATTTTGCAAGAGACAATCAAAATTCAAAAAGCCACAAGAGAGCCCTCTTAAAAATAGTTTCATATGTTTCTTCTTTTAGCATGAAGTGACACTTTTTCCCCACCTGCCAGTGCTGAGCACACCTGGAAGGGTTTATATTTAGCTAAAACTTAGACCTCATAAAACCAGAATCATATTGAGACTCAGCAAGTTTTTATTTGTTTGAATGAGGACTGAGAAGTTAGAACACTGTGTTAAATTTCTTTTGGGTGTTTTTCATCTTTTTCTTTTTTACAGCTATTTAAACAATCAGAAGATTGGATATCAAGCAGCATTTATCTAAGTATTTTAAAACTGTGCCAAAATAAAAGCTAATCATTTTGTAATCGTTTTGTAATCAGTATGCATAGAAGAGAAGAAGCAGCAGTAAAGCAGTTGCTGCATGTTTGCTGACAAAATATTTAATCCAAACATTTAATATCAATCTGCCACTGTTCTCAGTCAGTATAATTACTTTAAGCAAATACCATGTTGGAAAAAATGGTCCAAGCCACTGAAATGTAAATAACACAATATAATCATCACCACACTTAAATTCATATACTATAATTTATTTGGATCAATTTCATAAACATGGGTGTAATAAATGTTTAAATTATGATAAACATGTGGATCTAGGCAACACTTATAGGAGCTGATTTACTCTTTCTTGTTGGCTACATATACCTAAAATAAAAAATTGCTAAATGAGACAAATCCCACGGATCTTCTTATAATATTAATAGGAATGAGCAAAATTAGTTTTATACCTTTTTGTCATTAAGTTTAGACAAACTATCTAATTTACAGGAATTGGCAGAATCATTGATCCAATGTCTATTTGTTGAATATGTTAAATATGATATGTTAAAAATGATAAATATATTTGAAAGAGGTTTTTAGAAATATATATGTATATATCTATGATACATATGTTTTAAATAAAATTTTCTAGAAATGTTATAGAAACAACAGATATAGTCTCTACTTTAAATGGGGTTACCAGCAAGAAAAGTGTTAATTTAAAAACAAAGATCAATACAGTGTGACAGTATGAACATAATAGATTATCCTAGAGCGGGGCCTTTATCTTATTTATCTTTGTATCCTCAGCATCTACAAAATCCTCAACACACAGAAGGTGGAGGGACAAGATGTGCCTATTATGGAGCCCAATCTGCTCTCAACCATTCTTGCTGAATCTGCTCTACCCGCCATCCCCTCGTAGGCAAGCAGTATTTGAATATACTTTGTGAAAGACAGATTAGGTATTGAACTAGCATGCCACCTGACTCAGGCTAGTCAGGAACCCACAAAATGGTCTCATAAACAGGGCTTTTTCATGGAGTTCTGAACCAATTGGTTAAGGTCCCTCTAACCTTAACTAAAATAATGATCAATAAATACTTGTTCCATTAAATAAAATAGTATACTTTTAAAGTCTATTTAAAAACTAAAACTGTTAAAATCTTATTTTGATAGCTGAGATTTGGTTCAAAATAATATGTGAGCAGTGAAATTAGTAGATATTTCAGATAAAACAAAGTTGGTCCTTTGTTGATAATTCTTAAAGCTGATGATGGGCTTATAAGAGTTTATTACACTATTCTCTCTACTTTGTACATTTAAAATAATTTTCCATATTAGAAAATTTTAAAAGTCTATTCTTACACCTAGAGTCAGCCCTAGCTGACTAGGGAACCTGTAATGTGGGAACCCTTCTTCTCCATAATCTACTGAATATCTGTTTGTATAACATTCCACTATCTCCCAAAGATACCTCTGCTTTTATATTTCCCTTTATCAGATAGTAAAGAGAACTGTATCAGTGCTTTCAGTTGCCTGTAACAAAACACCCAAATAAATGTGGTGTGTACAATAAGGACCTTTATTTCTCTCAAAATAAGATGTCTGGAGATAGATATTTCTAGGGACGATTAAAAATATTATCAAAGACATCTTACTATCTTTGCACTTTGTCATCCTCAGTGATATTTAGTCAAAATTAGGCCTCATAAATTTGCATTGCTGTATCAATTTCTCAAGAGAGTGTGAAATTCCTACCATTGTAGTAGATAATCCCAGATTAAAGAAGAGAGCATTTTTTCCCAGGTTTCTCTTTTTGCTAAATTTTTTCATGTAAGACCGTAGCAAAAATTCCTTAATGTCTCACTGCCCACTGACTAGACATAAGGGAAAATTAGTACTTCACATTTTCAGCTGCTACAATTAAGAGAGGGAACTTGAAGCAGATAACATGGTAAGGAGGTGTGCAAAGAGCTCTCATATAAACAATCGCCAATGGTTCCCAGTGGGTTTCAGTAAATGGCACTAACATGACATCTGTATCAGTTACATTTGCCACAATAATTCTGGGTAACAAAAAGCCACACCACCTCAGTAGTATACCTTTTTTTTTTTTTTTTTAAGAAGATGTTGGGGGTAGGAGCTTATTAATTAATTTATTTTTGCTGTGTTGGGTCTTTGTTTCTGTGCGAGGGCTTTCTCTAGTTGTGGCAAGTGGAAGCCACTCTTCATCGCGGTGCGCGGGGCTCTCACTATCGCAGCCTCTCTTGTTGCGGAGCACAGGCTCCAGACGCGCAGGCTCAGTAGATGTGGCTCACGAGCCCAGTTGCTCCGCGGCATGTGGGATCTTCCCAGACCAGGGCTCAAACCTGTGTCCCCTCTGCATTAGCAGGCAGATTCTCAACCACTGCGCCACCAGGGAAGCCCCTAAGATATACCTTTTTAAAGCATAGTTCTGTAGGCTTCATTTGATCTGAACTGGGTTTAACTGATGTCATCTAGCCTCATTCCTGAATCTAAGGTTAAGGGCAGGTTGGCAAGTTGCCCTGGCTGGTTTTGGCTGATGTTGGCTAGGTTGCTCACATGGATGATTAGTAGTCTGACAGATGAAGTAGGATAGTCTTGGTTTGGATGACTAGGGAGATGGCTGTGTTATGTCTCCTACTCCAGCAGGTTAGCATAGGCCTATTCTTATGGCCATGGCAGAGAGACAAGAGCAGAAGCAGGGTCATACTAGAATTTTTTTCAAGTTTCTGCATGCATCATAACTGTTAACTTCTCAGTGGTCAAAGCATTACCTAAATATTAAGATGTCAGGAAACAGATTGTATCTTTTTTCTAAGAGGAACTGCAAAGAAACATGGCAAAGGTTTCATACAGATAAGAGCAAAGAATTGGGGCTGTTAATGCAACTGATTTACCTAACCAAGCCTTAGAAAATCTAGATATTAGTAGCCAACCCAGGCACTTCTTTCATCCTCAACTCCCATTTTCAAAGCAATCAAAATCTGTCAATGTTTCTTTCTCAATGTCCGTCAAATCTTACTCTCCATTTTATCAACTGTTATCTAGTGCAAGGTCTTAATGAGGATTCTGTAATAACATCTTAATTGGTGCCCCATGCAGTGCCACACAATAGCTAGAATGGTCTTTAAGAAATGCGTATCTGAATGTGTGATACTTAAACATTTCAATGACTCGACATTGTTTTCCAAATAAAAATAGAACTCTCTAATATGGCCTACAAATTCCTGAGGGTTTTGGACCCTACGTAGCTCTTCCATTGTATCTTGGACCACACTCCCCACCTTTTAATTCCAGTGTCATTAGTCCTTGGTATTTGCTCTCTTCTCTTCTGTCATAGTTTCTTTGCACATGTTTCTTCTTCCAGGAATACTCTGCCATCTGCTCTTTGCTTAAATAACTTTGACTCATTCCTCAGATCTTGCTTGTGTCACTTTTCAACATAGTCTTTATTAGAAACAATCATGCTAATATAGATTCTCATTACACTGTAAACAGTTCCTTTGTTGACTTGTCCTCATTAAAATTTTATATTAGTTTGTGTGACTTTATAAATAGACTTTATATTTTGAAATAACTTTAGAGATATAAAGGAGTTGTAAAGATAGCACAGGGAGTTCCCATATAGCCTTTTCCCAGGTTCCTCTAATGCTGTCATCTTACATAGCCATAGTACATTAATGAAAACTAAGAATTTAATATTGGTATAATGCTGCTAACTAAATTACAGACTATTTAGCTTTCATCAGTTTTTCCACTTATTTATTCAATTTTTTTAAGATGGGACATCATCCTGTGTACTTAATTGTTGGATCTCTTTAGTCTCTTCTAATTTATGACATTTTCTCACACTTTCCTTGTTTTTCATGATCTTGTCAATTTTTAAGGTTTCTGGTCAGGCATATTTTAGAATGCCCCTCAATTTGAATTTCCCTGATGTTTTCTCACTATCAGATTTGATTATGGATTTGGAGAAGAACGTCAGAAAGATGAAGTACAGTTTTCATTGCATGATGTCAGAGGGTACATTTTATCAACATGACTTACCACTAAGTCCAGCCATACTCAAGTGGAACGGAGTTAAGTTTCATCCCTTGGAGAGAGGAGTATCCATAAATTTATAAACATATGTTAAAACCACCACAGTAATTAGTAAATATTTGAGGGAAATGCTTTGTAGTTATGTAACGATTCTCCCTAAAGTTTTGCCTACTAATTTTAGCATTCATCCATGGATCTTGTTTGCAAAAATTATTACTGTGAGATTCTAATGGTGATTTTTAAAAATTTCCTTCATTTCTTCTACATTTATTATCTAGTGTGCTTCCAGCTGTTATAGAAGACTTGTCTCCTCCCCTCCATTTATTTATTTATCATATACATGTAATATGAATATATACATAATATATATGAATATGTAATATGCATACTATGAACACATATTCATAGCAAACATATTTATCATATATAGTAAGAATATACAATTGACCCTTGAACAACACAGTTTTGAACTGTGTGGGTCTGTGTATACACAGATTTTTAAAAATTAATATAGTACCTGTACTTTCATTTTACAGATCTTTAGTTAACTAAGCGTGGGGAAAAGTTTGTGTTTGATTAGAGATCACAATATGTGTAATCAAAAGAACTAGGATTTGAATACTGACTATTTAAACTGTTTCAGCTTCCTGACCTTGGGTGAGTCATTTACCAATTCCTATGTTTTTGAGGCAGAGATAGCAGTTTGTAGATTTTCAACTGCTCAGGGATGGGGGAGATGTGGGGAGCTGGGACTGGTGTTGGTTGGTGCCTCTAGCACCCATGTTGTTCAAGGGTCAACTGTATGGATATTAACATGTAATATGCATGTTTATATTAATATGAAAATGCAGTGTGTATATATGAATATACACATTCATGAATATTTTATTCTTTGGGTTGTAATCTAATATTATCATCATTTATTTTATTGCTCAAATTGTTATAGCTTTGGCCATTGGCTGTTCTCTTAGTTAAGCCCCTATGTCTTTTTCATATAGTTTTATCACTTTTTTTTTTAGTGTTTCCTATATGACTTTATGTTGTCACTTTTTTTTTTTTTTTTTTTTTGCGGTACGCGGGCCTCTCACTGTTGTGGCCTCTCCCGTTGCGGAGCACAGGCTCCGGATGTGCAGGCTCAGCGGCCATGGCTCACGGGCCTAGCCGCTCCGCAGCATATGGGATCCTCTCGGACCGGGGCACGAACCCGTATCCCCTGCATCGGCAGGCGGACTCCCAACCACTGCGCCACCAGGGAGGCCCTGTCACTTTTTATTTAGCCTTTTAATGGGCTATACAATTACATGATGCAAAAATAAAAACCATATACATATTATACATGGGGAATATAATACTAATATAATATATATAATATTATGTGATAATATAACAATAATTTTACTAGAACTCACATTCTCTGAAATTAAGATTATGACTTAAAGTAACTCATTTTGTATTCTCCTGGTTTCTTTTTGTATGTTTTCTAGGAGAAGAATTTGAAGGATGCTGACATAGACCCCTATGTTCACACTGGTAGCCTTTACATGCATGCCAGTCTCTTCCACTAACAGGGATCTCAACTGTGGCAGTATTGACAATTTGGATCAGATGCTTCTTTGTTGTGGGACCTCTCCTGTGCATTGTAGGACGTATAGCAGCACTTCTGGTCTCTACCCACTAGATGCAAGCTGTAATAATCAAAATTATTTCCATATATGGCCAAATATCCCCTCAGAGGCAAAGCTGCTCCCAGTAGAGAACCACTCTACTAGACCAAAAACCCAGTGAGAACTGGGGTGTCTTCTTTGTTAAACTTCCTGTTCCCATTACCTAGCATAGCTTAACCCATAGTAAGAATTCAATAGCGATATATAGATGGAATGAATGACTATATAGTGGAGAGAGAATCATTGCATTTAATTGCCCTTCTTAGGATCCTCATGTATTAAGAAAAAATACTTTATGATGCAATCATATTTACTGACTGTATGCCTTTCCCTAGTGAAAATATACATGGAAGCATAACTATGATAGGAATTTTGAGATGATCTAGTACAAAGCTTTTATTTAACAAATAAAGAAATTGACACCCAGAGAGTCTATGATTTATTCTTTATTACATAGAGATTTAGTGGTAGAGCTGGGACTAACTTTCCACACATTAGGGCTTTCTCAAAAATACTATGATGTATTATCTTATCGACACTACACATAGTTAGTAAATACACAGACTGAAACCTCTGAAAAACAGAGCAAAATGAAATAAAACTAACACCTAGATTTACAATTAGGAGAATGTGATAATATCATAGAAAAATGCTTTCATTTAGTTTATTAGAAAACGCAAAGCACCCTGTACTTTAAATATGCAAAATTGTACAGGAGGTAGCAAAAACAGAGTAAAAAGTCTGTAATCTTTTCTAAGGATCTTGATTATTTTGATAAAGCATGAGTTCTCTTTTCATAAAGTATCTAAATTTGGTGTCACTAAAGAAATAAAAAAGTTGTCTGGGAGCAATGTATATAGTAGTGTATTTTAAATGATAATGGATTATATCACTGGAAAATGCATTAAATTAAGAAACTCTGTTTTAAAATATTTTTAAAACATCAACACCAAAATGGCCTATTGCACTTTCAGAAGTGTTGCTCTCTGTTACTGATGTGGAATGGGACAACCTTATGCCCAGTTAGGCAGGCTGGCTGGCACAGATATGACCAGGTAATATGTCAATACTCTCATAGTTTATGTAATATATATCATTCATACTTTCTGACATTGAACAGTTGGGGGGATGAGGAAAAGATAGAACCTTTTCAACAAATATTGACTTATTTTTCAATTATTGATTCATAAAGAATCCTTTTTGGACAACGTCTCCTTTGGACAAGTAGTGGAAACCACTACTGAAACTTAAACCACTGAGTGTAACTACTTATTTCCCATTGATTCACTTGGTTGAAGTAGGTAAAGTTTGAGAAACTCACAAAGTCAGTCTTTCACTGAAAGCACTGTATAAATGGACGTGGAACAATTCCTAACTGACAGAATTCAAAATTTGCTTATAAATGATGCCATGCTTGAGAATAGAAACTGCAATGTTTTGCTGAATTTTAATCATGACAAAGACATTGAAGGATTCATAGGAAGATGAACACACCAGATGTCTTATCAAGAGATAGTAATTTCTAGGTTGAGGGGAAATGTTAATTTTATTAAGGATGAAATGAGTAGAAATGGTGTGTATGACAAAAATATAGAAACAAATCTATGAACTATATAAGGCGAAAATTATGGTCAACCTAAAGACAACTATTGGAGAAACAATGCTAAAGTTTTGAGGTCCTTGAAGGGAAGAACTCTGTTTAGGGTGCCTTTGTGTCTTTGATGACGAATAGATAAGCTGCATTTAACAGGTATTGAATAAATGTTAGTAGAAAGGAAGAATGAATATGCAATTAGGTTGTTATAGATTTCCAGTACCACATTTTCAAAGAGAAAATACATTCTAAAAGCAACCTCATTTTGAAATTCTTTGACACAAATAATGTACTTTCAGTATAGAAAAGTTAGAGATTACAAAAAATGAAATAAAAATTACCCATATCTTATCATCTGGATATAAGCACTATTAACATACAGAAATATATTTTTCTAGACATTTGTCTTGTTACAACAGGCTCTATAAGTGCTTCAAAAGAGATGAAAGAGATAGAGGAGAAATAGGTGGTCTTGAACACCTACTGTCATTCATTCGCTTGGGGAAGCCTGTTAGGTTGGGCTACTGGTGAAGATATACTCTGAAGAGAATATAATAGTTAAAAGAGAAACTATGCACTCTGCTGCTTCCTTGGTAGACTTCCTCAATGCCCACCATCATGATGATTTTTTTCTTTTTGGAGAGAATTTAGCCTGATTTGCAAGCAATACAAGAAAAGAGAGGGAGACAGAGAGACAGAGGTAGAGACAGAGGACACAGTTTTTCTAAAAGAATAAGGACAACTTCAATTTAAATTTCTGGTTAAACATAATATTTTGCTGAGAAATAAAATAGTATTCACTTGCCCTAAGTAAATCAAATGGAAAATATCTCTTAAAACTTATTGCCCTCGTTAGTAATCAAAATTAAACAGATTTTACCCGACTTCTTTGTTTTCTCCTTTCAGCAAAACTGTATCTGAAGCAAGCTTGGGACTCACATCTCACAATGCCAGATATTGTAGAGTCAAAAATATGTGAATAAGCACAACTAGAAAATATCCAGCATATGGAATGAAACACATTTTCATTCCCTTTCCAAAGGGGGAAAAAGACGTTTCAACAGGATGCAAAATATTGTGCTCTGATTTACTTGCCAAATAGAGCAGAGTATGAATTTTAGCAAGAAAATCAATGGCTAGTTTAAACTGGGAGGATGTAGGTAACTGCTCTGTAAGCAAATAATTAGGACAAGTTAGGTGGGTGTGGGAATTTAAGAAAGAGCTTCTTAGAGCCGGCCTGATTTTCCTTTTTACTTGCTGACTGAAAGGTTTTGTCCTGGGTGAATTTCACTTCTGTAGCAATCCCAGTTTCTGGAGACCAGAAAGCAAGGGAGCCAGAGCTCCATTCATATACCCTGATACTCCTCTATTATCAGGAGATTTCTGGACTCTTGTGTGTTCCTTGTTTTATAAAACACGATAGATAAAAGAGATATTCATCTCTTTATTAGCATCTGTTTCCTTCTAAACGGAATTGTGAGCATTCCCAATGTAACTGGACAAGATTGGCAGACATGAAGTATTAAACAACTCAGGCTGCACAAATCCTCAGGAATAACCAGTTTTAATTAGCTAACTGGAAACCCATCATCCAACGGTAAACGGACCAACTGAATCAAATCTATTTCAAAAGCCTGCCTTGAAGTGATGTTACTTCCAGAATAATTACAACCATAATTCTCAGAAATGAAGGGTGTGATTCTGTTTACTTTTTAACCAGACTTACCTATATTATAGGTCAAGCACATGTGTCAAAAATGACTGCACAGCAATGACTTCTCTTATTTATCAGATTTGTTTACATGTGTAAACAGGGCTCATCTCTCCTAAAACCCAGCACAGAAGAAAAGACTGCGTTTGCAGTGGTGAGCAGGATAGGAACAAAACCGACTAGGGTAGGCATGGTTCTATATTTATTGCTCCTAGCAGGTGTTAGATGCGATAGTTTCTTTGCAACCATCAACACCCTGGGGCTTTTTAGTTCCATATCCAAGACAAGGAAGAGAGAGGATGGCAACTAACCCCAAGTGATTAGGTACCTGAATCCTATCCCAACAACTAGCAGACTCCAGCTGTTTTTTTTTTTTTTCTTGAAGAATTTCTGATGCTCAGTGGTTGCTGATTACTTCCAGATTTTAGTTCTATCCCAGTGGAGATTTGCTACAAAGAGTTTATCTGTTGTTGTTAAAATTGCAGTTCCCACAGGAAATGTCTTCTCTTAAGCCAGTTCCCCAAATGTGAACTGTTACAACAGTTAAACAAACAAACAAATAAAAAAAACAAAGCCTACCTACTATTTAAAAATGCATTCATCGCACTGATGGGAGAGTTAGTGAGACTGTGTGGGTAAGACTGGTGGCGTTGGTTTGTGATTCTCATCAAACACTCTCAGAACCAACATATGATTACTGAAGTATTAATGCCTGTAAAGGGCTCAAGTATGCGTTCTTATTTTTATTTTATTTTATTTTATTTTTATTTTATTTTATTTATTTATTTTTTTTATTATTAGTTTCTGCTTTATAACAAAGTGAATCAGTCATACACATACATCTGTTCCCACATCCCCTCCCTCATGCATCTCCCTCCCTCCCACCCTCCCCATCCCTCCCCTCCAGGCAGTCACAAAGCACCGAGCTGATCTCCCTGTGCTCTGTGGCTGCTTCCCACTGTCTATCTAGCCTACGTTTGGCAGTGTATACACGTCCACGCCTCTCTTTCGCTTTGTCACAGCCTACCCTTCCCCCTCCCCATATCCTCAAGTCCATTCTCAAGTAGGTCTGTGTCTTTATTCCCGTTTTACCCCTAGGTTCTTCATGACATTTTTTTTTCTTATATTCCATATATATGTGTTAGCATACGGTATTTGTCTTTCTCTTTCTGACTTACTTCACTCTGTATGACAGACTCTAGGTCTATCCACCTCATTACAAATAGCTCAGTTTCGTTTCTTTTTATGGCTGAGTAATATTCCATTGTATATATGTGCCACATCTTCTTTATCCATTCATCCGATGATGGACACTTAGGTTGTTTCCAGCTCCGGGCTATTGTGAATAGAGCTGCAATGAACATTTTGGTACATGTCTCTTTTTGAATTATGGTTTTCTCAGGGTATATGCCTAGTAGTGGGATTGCTGGATCATATGGTAGTTCTATTTTTAGTTTTTTAAGGAACCTCCATACTGTTCTCCATAGTGGCTGTACCAATTCACATTCCCACCAGCAGTGCAAGAGTGTTCCCTTTTCTCCACACCCTCTCCAGCATTTATTGTTTCTAGATTTCTTGATGATGGCCATTCTGACTGGTGTGAGATGATATCTCATTGTAGTTTTGATTTGCATTTCTCTAATGATTAATGATGTTGAGCATTCTTTCATGTGTTTGTTGGCAGTCTGTATATCTTCTTTGGAGAAATGCCTATTTAAGTCTTCTGCCCATTTTTGGATTGGGTTGTTTGTTTTTTTGCTATTGAGCTGCATGAGCTGTTTATAAATTTTGGAGATTAATCCTTTGTCAGTTGCTTCATTTGCAAATATTTTCTCCCATTCTGAGGGTTGTCTTTTGGTCTTGTTTATGGTTTCCTTTGCTGTGCAAAAGCTTTTCAGTTTCATTAGGTCCCATTTGTTTATCTTTGTTTTTATTTCCATTTCTCTAGGAGGTGGGTCCAAAAGGATCTTGCTGTGATTTATGTCATAGAGTGTTCTACCTATGTTTTCCTCTAAGAGTTTGATAGTTTCTGGCCTTACATTTAAGTCTTTAATCCATTTTGAGCTTATTTTTGTGTATGGTGTTAGGGAATGATCTAATCTCATACTTTTACATGTCCCTGTCCAGTTTTCCCAGCACCACTTATTGAAGAGGCTGTCCTTTCTCCACTGTACATTCCTGCCTCCTTTATCAAAGATAAGTTGGCCATATGTGCGTGGGTTTATCTCTGGGCTTTCTATCCTGATCCACTGATCTATCTTTCTGTTTTTATGCCAGTACCACACTGTCTTAATTACTGTAGCTTTGTAGTATAGTCTGAAGTCAGGGAGCCTGATTCCTCCAGCTCCTTTTTTCGTTCTCAAGATTGCTTTGGCTATTCGGGGTCTTTTGTTTTTCCAAACAAATTTTGAAATTTTTTGTTCTAGTTCTGTGAAAAATGCCAGTGGTAGTTTGATAGGGATTGCATTGAATCTGTAGATTGCTTTGGGTAGTAGAGTCATTTTCACAATATTGATTCTTCCAATCCAGGAGCATGGTATATCTCTCCATAAGTATGCGTTCTTTATTCAATTATACCTAAACTGACAGAGAAGATTAATTTTGGGGGAAAATTATTCAGACTTTTCTCCCTGGAGTTTATTTAGTATTTTTCCCTCAATAGCAAAAAGCACTCAAACACTCAGTAGTTAGTTCATAATATTTCATTGACAATTGGATCATTTAAGAACCAAAACTATTTTCTAAGACGGTGTGTGTGTATATGTGTGTGTTTGTGTACACCTAAGTGTGTGTGTATATATACATACATATTTATATATATACATACCTCACTGTGTGTGTGTATGCATGTATACACACATCTTAGGTACTTAATCAACATTTTTAGATGGGTATGAGATTTTAAAACACCCAAATGCACTAAATACACCCTTCCATGGTTCAAACATGTTCTGAACATCTCTTAATGTACAAATGCTGCTTCTGTTGTTGCTGCTGCTATTTTTAGAAATGTGGGTTGCTAGAGATACTGCTTCTTGGAAGCCTGTTCTACCTGCAGGTTTTCTTCTAGAAACATTTCTCTATCCTGAACCAGGCCTAGCAATTGCCCTTCTGCTGCTGTCCATTCTCCTCCCAACCATGCTGAATAGAGACAGCTAAACATGTCTCTCTTTTGAGCAACTGGTGAGAATTTTTTTTAAGTGGGTATAGACTAATTAAGCACCACATGACAAAAGTCAGTATATTTCAAACACAAAACCGCCCCATTCCAGAGACAGACATTTTATGTCCTTCCAAAGGAAAAAAAGTCACTCAACGTACAATGGTTATTAAATCTTAAATCACCCCTTTTGTTGACTTAAATCACTTTTTGTTGGCCATGAAAGAACAAACATTTGACTAGATCTTATTCATCAAGCTTGTGACATAACTATATATAGTCTGAATTACAAAGATAAATGGAGCTCGTGTCCACACATACAGTGTGAAGATGAAAACTGAGGCACTTAAGCTAGTGATGATCATTCTTGCTTCTACCATTTTTCTGTGAGATGATGTAGAGAACTGAGGGAAACGTGTGGCCTCTTTTCCTAGATCATTGCCTCAATTAATGCTTCAGTGTCCACATGGAGGTAAGAATGGAGGCAGCTAACAACACATCCTCTTCAGGTCCTCACCCTTTCTTTCTACAGCCTTAGAGTGTGTCACAGTGTCGACATCTGGAGGAGCGTGCTAGATAGTGCCTCCTCTCAGATACCTTCATAGCAAGCCTGTCCCAATCATAGCACCTAGAAGGGACAATGTCCTGGAAGAGCCCACCGCCCCTGCATGATAAATTCTTATGGAGTGCAGCCTATGGTTTTCAGTGTTACAAGGCTTGAATTGTCCAGAAAAGGATTGTATTTCACAAAATCTTATCACAAGCTTCTGTACTAGTATAGCCTTACCATTGCAATTTGTCACACTTCTCTGTAGTTTATAGCTCATTGAAGTCAATTCTTCTCAGAACATGAGGCTTGTACTACAGAAAAGACAACTTGCTTTAAAAAAAATCAAGAGCAGAAATAAAGATGCAATACCCATAATTTGTGCAGGATAATCATCACATTAATACCAGAATAATTATATCCATTATTACATTATATCTATAGCTCACACTGCATTATATATTGTCTCAACATTAAAAGGCTTAAATATACAAATATTTAGTGTTAACTATGCTCAAATTGGGTACTTAAATATAGCATTAATGATTAGGACATGGGCCCTGATTTATAGGGCTCCCAGACTGGTGAAGAAGGCAGATATAGATGCAACTAATGATCATATAAGGCAAACTGTAAGGCCTGCCAGGCTCAGACTAGCACCAGACTGCTACGGGGCATAGATGAGGGGTGAGTCATCCAAATAGGAAATCGTGGCTGGTAGCACAGAAGAGGAGATGTTGGAATTGGCTCACATAGTATGAACATGGAACTGATAATTGTATGAGTCATAATCTTTGGTAGCTAGTGACATAAATTAAATTCAAACTTTCTTTGGTAAGAAAATACAAGTTAGTTACTTCACAAATTGAGAACTTTAAGGGTGAATCTGGAGATTAACGCTAAAGCAGGAACTTAAAGCCAAGGGGGATCTTTCTCCACATCTCATTTAGCTTTTCATTGTATATCAGTTTCATTCTATCAAAACACCTTCTCTCTGTGGTTGCAACCATGGCCAAGAACAGCTTGAGCTCACAGTTACCACTTTATGACCAGAGAAGGAAGTGTCTTCTCTATCCTTATTTCATTTTGAAAAATCCAAGTTAAAGCTCTTACTAGCTCAGCTGGCATCACCTACCTTTTAGACCAATTACCAAGGCATGGTAGGAAGGGTTTTTAGGAAAGACAAAAATAACAGTTTTCCACCACAAAGAATTTGAAGAAAATGTAAACTAGATTAATTTAAAATGTTTGTGGTATAAGTCTGTAGATGAAAGGGAAGGAAAACTGTAGGAAGTAGTAAAAATAACACAGCAAATATATTTGGGGGGCAAATTATGTGGCATATTGAGTATGATTTATAGTGATTAAATATTTTCCTACAGACCATAGGGAAACATAAAATGTTTGAGGACATGATTAGCTCTGTCATAGACTGTAGATTTGGTGGTGGGGGGGGTCACATGGAGGGGGAGGGGAGTAAAGAGAGGGAAGTCAGGGAGAATACGACTAGAGTCAAGAAAAACAGCTTCTAGTCCTGATCTGCCGTTATTTAGCTAACAGACTTTTGGCAAATTACCTTTCTTGGCATCAGGCTCCACATTTAAAGAAAGGAAATCAGAATATCTCTTCTGTCTATCAGATAATGTTACTAAGAAAGAATGAGCATGATTGCACTTGAATAAGTTAGAAGTACTAAATAAATGTAGGGTGTTATTGGCTATAATATCAATGCCACTCAAAATTTCTTTCAATTAAAGAATGCAAAACCTGGTTTTAAATTTACTACCATGGATCTTGTCTAAATTGCAAACTTATCCAGACAGTAAATAAAATGGAGGGAAAAAAATCAAAATTTCACTGTAAATTAATAAAAATAAAAAATATCAGATATCAATATTTCATTTTAATTGCTCAAGAAAACAAGCTATGAAAATGAAAAAAAAAGTCAATATGATTTAATGGAAAGATCCTGGGCTTTGGCAATAGACTTGTCTGGCATTTAGTACTTACTCTATGCAACACTTCTGATTCCTTGGGAAATAATCTCTCTGAGCCATAAACAAATGGAAATAAATGTATTTCCATGGGTAATATATTAACCTCTAAGCCTCATCTGCAAAATAGCAATATCTTGAAAAGATTAAAAATAACAAAAAATTATCTGTCATTCAATAAATGTCAGTCCCTCTGTAACCTTAGGTCATTACATTGACCTAAGCTTTCCTGTTCCAGACCCTCACCACAAATATTAATCAAATATGGTAAAATAAAATTGTACATAAAAGAAATCCATCAACTTGCAAACTCTTCAAAGATCTCTCCACACCCTTTCAAGCAAATATTATACATATGAAGAGCACTATTCTCATTGATCTGGATATGCTTATTAATAGGAGGAAAGCAAAGAATTAATAGTCATTGCAGGGAATAAGATATATAAATATAACAAACCAAGGAAAAAAAATTTAGGGAGGAATCATCCTTCCTTGCTTTCCTTTGGAAATGAAAAACAAAACAAAACAATGATCTATTTGAGGAAATTTTTGTATAATTTTGAAATTATAAGTAAAAGTTGGGGTTTAACTTAAGCATGTATTTTTCTTTCTGAAGGAAATTGCTATTACAAGTCATTAACATATGGTCATTTTGTTTTTAGGCATACAAGAAGTCTAAGGTAAACCATACTATTTATTAGATGGTTTTAGATTGCAATGATAGGAAAGCTAAGAGCTGAGTAAGAAAGTTTGACCTTTTCCACCCCACCTTTTAACTTTTTGATTCTGGTTTAACATTACACAGAAAATGATTGTAAAATATAATATTTTCCATTGTGCAGGGCACACAAATGCTTGCATAGCTAGTGCTTATCACAAACTCTGCTGAATTTTTGAACTGTTTTTGTTGTCTGATCAAACTTTGGTGGTATTACAGTTTTCTACTTTTGAAAATACTTTTATAGTCTTAATTGTAACTTGACAGTTTGATGATGCTGAACTCTGGATGATAAATAATATTTGAGGTCTCATCATTTTTTCCTGAATAGATGAGAGTGCTTTTCATCAACCCCTAGTAAGGGCTGTCCATCTCCAAAATATAATCCCCCTGGAATAGCTATATTGACTTCTTTTATGGCATACCACAGCATATCTATATTTAATTCTGTGATGCAGCTATTTCTATTGGTAAGTAACACAATAAGAAAGAGGGATAAAAGTATGATATTATAGGCCCGCTCTCCACAACTAGAGAAAGCTTGTGCACAGCAATGAAGACCCAATACAGCCAAAAATGAATAAATAAAAATAAATAAATTTATTTAAAAAGTATGATACTATAATAATTACTCCTGATTAACATTCAGTGTACTTACCATGGATGATGTTCTTTAATCATTCTATCGAATGTGGTAAGATAGTCCAATGGCAAGGAAAAGAATGTAAATAAAAATAGAAAAGAAAAGAAAAAAAAAAAAGAAACAGAAAGAAGAGAAACTGATAGACTTCCAAAACCATAGCATCTTGTCTTCAGTAATTCAGTTGAGACTACTGAAAAGGAAGAGAGATTCTTGACTCTCTTTTTATCTAACCTCCCCATCTTAAATTTTGGTCACGCTTTAAATAATGAAGTCTTAGAAAAGGTTAGTTTGGGGAGAGGGGAGAGGAGAGACTCTAATACCTGCTCTTCATGATAGAATCAATAAGAAAAAAAAGAAAAGTAACTTCACTTGGTTCACAGCATGCCAGAATATCATGAAGCTCTTTGAAGTCATTGTTGAATACAGTGGGGCTCAAAAGGAGTATGAAATACCATAGTTTCTAGATTGATCTATAAGGCAGTTGTGATGACATGGTCCATGAGAAAATGCTATTCTAGTAGGTCTAAGATTTGAATATTCTCAACTGGGACAAACTTCATTGAGGCACATCAAGTAGTAGCATAGTCCCATAATGGGAAAAGCAAATTTGGGGAGACAGGTAGACATGTGTTCCAATCTGTCACCATCAATGTTTGCTCATTTAACTTTCCACAAGTTATTAAAATTATTTGGATCTGTTTCTTTATTTGCTAAATTGGGGAAAAAATATTTAACTCGGGCTTCCCTGGTGGCGCGGTGGTTGAGAGTCCGCCTGCCGATGCAGGGGACACGGGTTCATGCCCCGGTCCGGGAGGATCCCACATGCCGCGGAGCGGCTGGGCCCGTGAGCCATGGCCGCTGAGCCTGTGCGTCTGGAGCCTGTGCTCCGCAACGGGAGAGGCCACAGCAGTGAGAGGCCCGCGTACAGCAAAGGAAAGGAAAAGGAAAAAAAATGTATTTAACTCACAGTACCTTTATGAGTATTAAATAAGATAATGTGTATAAAGTAATAGTCTTATAATGGGTTTTTAATAATTGTTCATTTCTTCATGCAATTATTCTACCCAGACCCACTCTGCTTCACTGTACTCAGGTGTACCTACCTGGAGCCAGCAGCACAGGGTAGTTAAGAGCAAACTCTACAGACAGTTTATCTGTGTTCAAATCCTGGCTCTGCTTAGGGTACTCATCTTTAACCTGGGGACAGTGAGAGTACCTTCTCCAGAGGGACATCATGAGGAATAAATGAGCCATGATATATACATAATCTCTTTAAGGAATTAACTCATGTGATTGGGGGACTGGCAAGCTCAAAGGCTGGGAAACTTGGGCAGAAGTTAATGCTGCAGTCTTGAGGCAGAATTTCTTCTTCTTCAGGAAATCTCACTATTTGCTCTTAAGACCTTCAACTGAATAGAGGAGGCCACCCACATTATCAAGGGTAATCTCCTTTATTTAAAGTCAACTGAGGGCTTCCCTGGTGGCACAGTGGTTGAGAGTCCGCCTGCCGATGCAGGGGACACGGGTTCGTGCCCCGGTCCGGGAGGATCCCACATGCTGTGGAGCGGCTGGGCCCGTGAGCCATGGCCACTGGGCCTGCGCATCCGGAGCCTGTGCTCCACAACGGGAGAGGCCACAACAGTGAGAGACCCGCGTACCACAAAAAAAAAAAATAAAAAAAAAAAAAGTCAACTGATTGTAAATATGAACCACATCTATAAAATATCTTCACAGCAATACCTACATTAGTGTTTGATTATATAACTGGGTACTCTAGCCTAAGCCAAGTGATCCATAAAATTAACCGTCATGTTACTCTTAATGGACTCCTTTGCTAGAAGAATCTAATTTTTTTCATAAGGACCATGATTCAGCTGACATTTACTGTTACCTATGAGAGGCATCATTATCTGGTGATTAAGCCACAGGCTCTGGGGCTGCACTGACTGCATCCAAACTCTGGCATTACCACTCACTTGTAGTGTGACGTTGGACAAGTTACTTAAATTCTCTGTGTCTCAGTTTCCTATCTGTAAAATGGGGGTAATAATAGTATCTACTGCATGATGTTGTGAGTGTCAAATCAGCTGATACTTGAAAAGTGCTTTGATTAGTGCCTGCCACATGAGATACTTCCATAAAAAGTTGTTAAATAGTGCTCCTTGGACTTTGAGGACTCACGGCCTCAAGAAGCAAAATAAAGTATGAATGACCAATTGTGATACAAATGCTATAAGGTAGATATCAGTTCTATGGGATTAGAGGAAAAACCCATTAATTTTGCCTGGGTGCTAGTGATGGGGATGTTTTCTATGAAAGTCTGAGTATGTATGCAAACAGAAGGAAGTACAGATATGGCAACCAGGTGGGTGAAACTTGTATTTTGAGATTCTCATGGATTTCTAAAAATAAATAAGCTTTCAAAATTTTGGAAAGATAGATATACAGACATAGTTAAAAATTTCAACCTGTTAGAGCACGTTAAAAGCAAAAACTGTGGTGTGTTCCTAGTCTCAGATCATGTATTGATTCAAAATAATGATGCTCAACTCTATTTATGTAAAATAGAACTGTATTCATTTTATACCAGGAAAAAAAAAACAACATAGCAGTCCTTCCACCAATCACAAGAGATGGAATATTAGTAGGCTACATAGGCACACAAGACTGAGTATTAGAATTCCTAGATGGTCCAAGTTATTTAAGCCAGACATTCAAATCATGCTAAGCAAATACCTGCCTTCAGGCACACAATCCTGTCACCCACTGAACTCACCCAAGTGGTCATGAGATTATTCTTAAAACTGCCTGTCACTTTGTCTATATGCACCACCAGTTCAAACAACCTGCCTGTTTATTGGTTTATTTGTTTATTGTCAGTTTTGCCTATGCTATTGAAAGCTCCATGACAACAGTGTCAATCAGAGTTGCCAGGCCCATAGTAGGTAAGAAAGTCTTATTTAATTGAAAGAATAAATTGATGTGTTTTCTGAAAGTCATTTTAGTGAAGTTTATCCACTTAGGCTATAGACTAGAGTTTCTCAAACTTGAGGAATAAATGAACCATGTCTAGTGACAAATTATCTTGAACTGTGAGACTCTCTCTGTTAGACCCAAAAGGTCCAGAAATACCAGTTTAAATCCAAAGTCTTATTCTAAGCAAACATCTTTCATTTTATTAATTATTTTGGCAAAATAGATGTTTCCTGTTTAAAACTAGTTAACAGTGTATGTGTATGTTTTTAAATTATCACAGGAGTGAAAGTACAACACTTAGAAAGTTTCATGGGCTGCCCAAGAATATGTCCTCAGACTTCTGATGGTTCACAGACATCAGTCTGGGAAACTGTAGTGCAGACATTTCTAAGTGCATACTGGTAATGGTGCAAAGGGAGAAATATTTTATTCATATTCTGAAGCAGCAATGATAGGGACTAGAGTTGATCTAACTCTCTAATATATAATACTGTAGTGACTGAGAAAATGGAGTAAAGTGAGCCTAGTTTACCCAAGGTTAAGTGGCTTATATGATTTAAATAACTTGAAAAAAATGTCTTCAGGGAACAAGCAGTCATCATCCCAACTTTATTATTATTTCATAAACAATATGGGAAAGAACAGTGGACCAAACCATCATTGTTTTTCAAAAATTTTTCTCATTTCACTGATTTGAAAATTAACTTGATATTTGCAATTTTATGTAGCAGAGAAGCAACAAAAATTAGCCAATGCAGCAAAGCAATACAGAGCAGGAAAATACCATAGGTAAAGCTGAAACAATTTTAATCACCTCTAAAAGACCTAAGGAAAGTGCTTTGATAATGATGACAAAATGTTTACTTAACTAAAATTATATATCTTAATTTTAAAGAATTTAACTAAAGTTGCCTAATACCTTTCTCTATATTTATAGATGTATAAACGACCTTGAAATAAATCTGTATTTCTATAAGTTCAAAAATTTAATTCTCTAGATCAGAAACACAACTTATGAATGAAGAGGCAGAGGGAAAAAAAATCTGGAAATTAAAAAAAGTGTCTAATAGAATTAATAAATATTGAAAAGATAATTTTCCTTTAAAAATTTAACAAACCAAATAACTTTGTTGTTGTTTTTACTGCTATTATCTATTCAAAAAAGCTTAAAATTTTCTGTTTTACAGAATATAAAAATTTTATAGGAATACAAAATGCATGGAAAAAAGCAAAATATAATAGCAGTGATAATTAAGAGAATTAAACCTTGGTATTTATTTAAATACTCTGTGAACAGCCTAACTGCTCCCTATAATAACAGTAAGAATATAGAGGACTTCCCTGGTGGCGCAGTGGTTGAGAGTCTTCCTGCCGATGCAGGGGACATGGGTTCGTGCCCCGGTCCGGGAAGATCCCACATGCCGCGGAGCGGCTGGGCCCATGAGCCATGGCCGCTGAGCCTGCGTGTCCAGAGCCTGTGCTCCGCAACAGGAGAGGCCGCAACAGTGAGAGGCCCGCGTACCGCAAAAAAACCAACCAACCAACCAACCAAACAAACAGAAGAATACATATAGAGAGACTGGGATCCAGAGTGGCTTCTTAGCCTATATATCATCATATTTATTCATTCAAATATTTGTTGATTGTTTACTTTTGTCAAGGTACTACAAGGTGATTTGAGGGTAACAAAGATGGATAGGATACCATCTTTGCCTTTTGGAGGGGTAGAAAAATTACTCATATTAAAAACAAATACAAGGGAAAATGATGCGTGGCATTATACAGGTAAAGCTAAAATTCTAGGAAGTTCCGAGGAGTAGACTGAGGAAATCAGAGAAGGCTTCAAGGAGGAAGAGTATGTGACCTAGGCTTTGAAGGATGAGTCCAATTTGGACCTTTGGGAAGGGCATTTCAGGCACTAAGCTAAGGAAACAAGGACAATATATAAAGAGTCTAAAATTTAGTATGTTAGAATATTGACTTTACATCAGAAGCTTAATGCTATTAAAACTAAAACTTTAGCCTTTTGTTTAAGTTAGTACTTCTTTAATCTACCATGCTGAAATAGTTATCTAATGCTGCATAAAAGGCCACCCTAAAAACCTAGTGGGTTGTCATAATAGCCATTTCTTTAGGTCACTATTCTGGAGGTTGACAATTTAAGTTTGGCTCAGAGGAGTGGTTCTTTTGGTTTGAGTTAATCTCCAGTGATTTTGTCTGAGTTTGCTCAGGAATTTGCAATTAGTCAGCAGATTAACTAGAGGTTGACTCTTCTAGGAAGGCCCCAGATGGGATACTTCATCTCTACTCCCTGTGACTCTCATCCTCCAGTAGGCTAACCCAGGCTGTTCACATGGCAGCCGGGTGGGTTTCAATAAAGCCAATAAAAGCCTGGGCTCCAAACTGGAGACTGTCACTTCCATCACCTTTTCTTGGCCAAAGTAAGTCCCAAGGCCAGTCTAGATTCAAGAGATGAGAAAATAGAATTAACCATTTGATGAGAGGAGCAGCAAGTCACATCACAAAGGTCATGGATGCCAGAAAGGATGAAAAATTGGAGCTATTTTGTAATCAATCTACCACACAGGCAGTAAAAAAGAAAAGTTATTCTAAAACATTTAGAAGCGGTCCATTTTTCTAAGCTAGCTACTAGATTTTAATCTCTATGCACTCATAAACGTATAAACACAAACACAACCAGTCCACACTCCTATTCTTAGAAAATTGGGTACTGTTTCTGTCTGCTGTATTTTAGAACTAATTTTTTTTTCCCCAGTCACTGGCAGAAGCTGTAAAGGACTGGTCAAGGCGTTTTATTTTCCTTTTTCAATTCAGTGTCTTTTAACTTATCAACTGCCGTTACAATGAAGGAACATCAATTAATGCTAAATTACAAAGGAATTCTTGTGGGATTGCCTATAACAGCTGCCCTGATGCCAAAACCATTCAAAGTGATAAATGTTTTATATTGAATACCAAATACACTCATAATTATTTTGCCATTTACTGAAAGTGTTGCCAACCTACCTTTGATTCTAAAGAAACTGCACATCTTTATCCACTCAAAAAATAAAATCTTGTGCTCATGAGATCTACACAAAGGCCCTTTTATGTAGGTCAAAATGATGCTTACCCATGCCCTTTTAATATGTTTTCTCTGAAGTTCTCTGTGCTGCCCTTAGGGCTGTCCACATACTGGTGATAAGCATGTAACTTGCATAGCAAACTCCCTCCCTCCCATACTCACATCACAATACCGAGTTCAGTATGTCCCATAATAAAATGATACATTTTTGTATGCTCTACACAGACTGCTAAGGTACTGCTTTGTGAATAGAGCCCTACAATACAGATGCAGTTTACCAGGAACTTAGCATTTAAACGACTTTCATCTTGACAATGACTGACATGTCTGGCTGAGAATATTATATATTTAGAAGAGTTTTTTTGAAGGCTCCATACTTAAGAATCATGTCTCATCATATTCAGTGAACTTCTGAACTAAGTCTTAAATGTTTAAAGAAGGGTCATGAAGCCACTCTGCTACAAAAGTCTGCAACTTGAGCCCAACTCGTATCACAGAAGAAGTACATGCATGGAATAATTTTTCCAAAGTTTTCTTTCCATTTAAAGAAAAAAAGAAAAGCTCTTCTACTTTTAGCTTTGAATATTCATCACTGAGATGAGAACTTGTCCTGGAGTCCGACAAAGTAAAAGATAAACTCTAGAGGATGAAATGTACATCACATTCTTGATAAACTTTGTAGGAATTTCTTCAACACATGCTTCTCCATTTATACAACAGATCAAGGAAGGCTAGAATCCAATTTCAAATCAAATAACCCCCATATCGATGTGCAGGATAGTTGACAGTGCACTCTCATCAACTCTGTGCTTTCTGGTGGGTAATGTGCACAGTGTAACCTAGAGTAGCCATTTGGCAGAAGACCACTCTAGTCAAATTGAAATAGCCTTTAGAGCCTTGGTTAGAACGGAGACCATAATGTATGCTTGTCATTTGATGAAAAATAGTGCATTTAAATTAAGGGGAAAAAAAATCCTGTCATCCAGATCCGAGCCTGCACAATGACACAAGTGTCAAGATCTTATTTAAAAGTGTTAAGGTACAGTACTGCTCAGCAGCACAATTTGTAAAGAAACATGGGATCATGTGCCAGAGATGGAAGATTTGCTGCCTCATACCAGCCATGGGGAGTGATAAAATATGTTTCTTCCAGATAATTACTTGCTGCTCAAGAAAAGTGGCATTTCTAAATTGATATTGCAATGTAGAATAAACATATTATGCTGCACAGGTAGACACAGGCTAGTTTTTGTCAAGCGATTGGACTTGGGATCACTCAATGCCACGTAACGCTAATTTTGTTTTATGTTTACAAAGCAATATAACATCTCCAGAGTTAAGAAAATGTCCACTTATGTGGATATAATGAAAGATTTAAACCTCAGATGGCAAAAGAAAAGAGTGTTTTTAAAAATTTTGACTGTTTAAAAAGAGTCTAAGAATATTCATGCTAGAAAAATCTCTATGAACATCTAGAAGAGAAACAATTCTGTGGTATTTAGAATGTCTCAGTTTGATGAAAGAATGATTTATCTTCAAGGTACCACGCTAAGGGATTTATATACATCTTATTTAATCCTTAAAGCAATGCTGTGAATTAGGTAGTAGTATTATTTTCATTTTATAAGCAACATAACTAAGGTGAAAGAGTCTAGGTGACTTGCCTAAGGTCTCACAGTTGTGAGGCTAGACACCAAACTCAGGTGCCTGACTTGAAATCTGTGTTATCTAATATTATACACTCAAATGTTCACAAATAGAATTACTAAGAAACGTATTTTAAGCTTGTTATCCATGTATATAAGCAAAAATGCTATAAGCAAAGACCACTGGAAAAGATAACAGTTTTTCCTACTCTCATCCTAATAATTTTTAAAGTAGAAACTCACTACAGAACTGTGCGAAGTATTGTAAAATCCTAGTTTAAAAGATAGCCTTGGCCTTCAGATTCATGGACAGCTGCCCTAACTTTTTTTTTAATAAATCTGTAAAAATTTGAAAGGTGGAGTAAAACATGGAATTTCAGCTTTACCAACATGGAGTACAAAATATGATGTTATCTCATTTAGTATTCTAAGGAATACAATTCTGAGCCCTCCACCCTTCCTTTTTCAGCAAGAGTGTCTATTCTGAAGTTTCCATTAATGTTAAGTTCCTCAGGGTGCAGCTCAGGGAGGGGTTGGAGCAGCTGCCATGGATGGGGCCCAGAATCAGCTCCACTCTTCCAGTTCATTCCAAGTCCCCATGTCCCCCAAAACATATATAAAAGCAGACTCCACTACCCAGGTGACAGCACAGTCTGTAGTACTTGATTATACAGGACAATCCATACTCCATTCTAAGAGCTTCCTCTTGAAGTCTGCATTAGTTTACTCAGGCTGCCATAGCAAAATACCAGAAACTCGGTGGCTTAAACAACAGAAATTTATTTTCTCACAGTTCTAGAGACTAGAAGTCCAAGATCAAGGTCTATGTTTTTTTTTTTTTTTTTTTTTGAGTCCTCTCTCCTTGGCTTGTAGATGGCCACCTTCTCACAGTGCCCTTACATCATCTTTCCTCTGTGGGTCCAAATTTCCTCTTCTTATAAGGACACTAGTCTGATTGGATTAGGGTCCATTCTAAGGGCCTCACTTTAACATAACGATCTCTTTAAAGGCTCCATCTCCAAAAACAACCACATTCTGAGATACTGGGGGCTTCAACATATGTATTTTATAGGGGGAAATGATATAGCACACAACAAAATCCATTTCTACTTTCTTTCAAGAGCACAGTTTGACTAAAAATAAACCCATTGTAATTACCACACTTATTTGTAGCATCTACAAGATGATTTAAAATGATCTCATTTTAAATGGGTATTTGACTTATACGTGTGTAAATAAACTATCTTGATGTGTCTCCTGAAACAAAGAATGTGTCCAAATACAAAGATTTATTATCTTTAGGTGGCCCCAGCAACTAGCAACTTTTGACTGTCATTCTATTGGGGGAAAATAAGCTCTGTCTTCATACCTTCATACCCTATAAAGGAACACAATTTAGTTATGTGATTTACCAGCTGCTGAGTTGTTTTTATACAATTTTATGCTGATATAATTATGTGACATGTCAATTTATGACTTGAGGCCTCAGTTTCCTCATCAACAACCTGAAAGTTCTGGGTGATGATAACTTCCAAGACAGTTTCTAACTATAGGATTCTATGATTTTTGATATGGGGCAAATGATTTGTATCTGACTCTATGTATTTCCTAAGATCAAGTCCAGTTAGCCTTCTGAATTGTTGCTCTAACTATAACCCAGAAAAATAACCTTGAACATGAAACTAGCAACCTATGAAGATACAGAATTTCCCCCAAATTTAATAGTCACCATTATTTTGGCTAATTTTTAAATTATTCTATTGGATAAAACTAGGTTTCTCTCTAAAAAACCCAAATTATTCTTACATCAGTTAATATTTTTCTAAAAAATCCCCAAGTACTTTTTTTCAATTATGAAAATATATCTTAGTGGAATTCATATTTTTTTCCTTATAAGAATCAAAATATAATAATGAGCATTCACAGGAAGGATATTCTTACCCTAATGCCCTACCCCACATCTTCTTACCAATCATTTCTGCTTTCCAGAGGCAAACGTCTTTAGCAATCTCTGTTATTTCTTCTGGTATTTACCTTGATATTCCATTTAGGAACACTTAAGACTCCTTTTAATTTTATTTTATTTATTTATTTATTTATTTTGCAGTGTGCGGGCCTCTCACTGTTGTGGCCTCTCCTGTTGCAGAGCACAGGCTCCGGACACGCAGGCCCAGCGGCCATGGTTACGGGCCCAGCGGCTCCGCGGCATGTGGGATCCTCCCGGACCGGGGCACAAACCTGTGTCCCCTGCATTGGCAGGCGGACTCTCAACCACTGCACCACCAGGAAAGCCCTCAATTTTATTTTTATTAAATTTTCAAATGAAAAAGTAGAGAGAAGAGTATAATGAAGGTATCTACATATTTAACTATTATAACATTTTTCAGTTATGCTTCAGTTTTTTTCATTTTTTGCTGAAGTTTTAAAAAATTAATTTGCAATTTTTTTATTTTCTAAAAATTTAAAAATATTTTGACTTTCTGCCATAGAAGATTTTAACTCTCGTATATTCTCCATTGTGCCTACAATTGTTAATTGCTTAATTTTTCCATTTGTTTAATTTTGTATATCCCAATCACCTTTTCATCCCTAAATTCTTTAACAGAACTCTATATATCTCTTCTTTATATTCAAACATACCAAATAGTATGTCAGTTTAATTATGGCTTCAATCTGGATTGGTTCTCTAGGACTCTAACATGGCTGTTGACTTAGCATCTCCCAGTATTATTATTCTGGGAATATTTCTCAACTCTTTCTGATGTTTAATTCATACCTTTCTCTTTCTTTTTTTCTTTTTTCATTTTATTTTGGTGGAGCATGCAACTTCAAAACTTTCTAGAAAAATGGTATATTGGAGGTAAATATTTTGAAAACTTGCATGACTAATTAATGATAAAATGACTTTAGAGTTGATTGATAATTTGAGTAGGTATAGAATCCTGGGATGGACATAATATTCCCTCAGAACTTTAAAGGATTTGGCCCATTGGTTTTCCCTCTGGCAAGGCTGTCGAGAAGTTTGATGCTATTCTGATTTCTCATCATTTGCAAAGGTCTGTTTCATATTCTGTTAGATTTTAGGATCTTCTCTTAACTGCCAGAATAGTGAAATATCACAGCAATGTGCTTTGGTGGGGTTCTTTTATTATTTGTTGTACTGGGTCTATCGAAACTGTCCCCTCTTGTTCTTCTAGTCTGGAAATGTGTCTCAAACTTTTTTATTGATGATTTCCTCCCTGATGTTCCTTTGTTCTCTCCTTTTGAATTTTCCATTATTCATATGTTAGATTCTATGGTCTGTTTCTCTCTCACTCTGAGTTTCCTTGACTTCAGTTACCAAACCTACAATGAAATATCTGCTAACATATTTTGAATTCCCAAGTTCTCATTTTGTTGGAGGCTTTCTGCTTATCAGTATCTGCATATCTTTTATTCTAGATGGCAAATTTCTCGATCTCTAACACTGGGTAAAGTGGGTGGAGGGTTGGCGTATGCTCAACATAGCCAGTGTTCTTAGAGCCAGGTAGAGTAAGGGGGATTAGTGGTCTGAAAATTCAATATGTAGACTGTCAATACCCCTTTCTGGTAAGTCTTTTTTTTTTTTTTTTTTGCGGTACGCGGGCCTCCACTGTTGTGGCCTCTCCCGTTGTGGAGCACAGGCTCCGGACGCGCAGGCTCAGTGGCCATGGCTCATGGGCTTAACCGCTCCACGGCATGTGGGATCCTCCCGGACCAGGGCACGAACCCGTTTCCCCTGCATCGGCAGGCGGACTCTCAAAAACTGCGCCACCAGGGAAGCCCAAGTCTTCTTGATTTTACTTGTGCTTAGTCTTGAAAACCCAATTTTAGGATGATCTGGGAGGAGTGCTGACCTGTATGAATGGGTAGAAGAGACTTGAAAGCTTGAATGTTTCTTACAAATGTCACAAAATCTTCCTATTTTCTTTAATTCCTATCTTCTTAGGCCCCTAGTATCTTTAATTTCTAATCATATTCAGGATTCTGCTTTGCAAATTTGTTGGCTTTTTAGCTTCTTGCTCTTAAAGCAGTTAATTTTCAGTTTTTCCAAACTGCCAAGTCAATTATGATTCATTCATACCATTCTATTTTCCAAAGTTGTGTTGATGTCCATTACAGAGAACAGAATATTCCGCTGTCTTATTTACCACTTCTTTACCCTCATTTTTTTGTCCTTTGCCTTAATTTTTTTTGTTAAATCAACAAATCAAACAACCAAACAACCACACTTTCCTGGCATTTTAGCAAGGTTTTGGAGGGAACAGAGGTAAACATACATTCGATAAGTGACACTTAAATTAAGTATGCATTTTTTCTAAGGATTTTCTGGAAATGATATCAAAGATAACCCATCATAGGCAAAGATATCAAAATAAAAATTATGCATTTAACTTGAATACATCCCTTTGGCTTTTACTGTCTCATTTAATGAATGATGCATCAAATTGTTAATAAAACAGGTTTTTTTTTTTTTTTTTTTTGTGGTACGCGGGCCTCTCACTGTTGTGGCCTCTCCCGTTGCAGAGCACAGGCTCCGGACACGCAGGCTCAGCGGCCATGGCTCATGGGCCTAGCCGCTCCGTGGCATGTGGGATCTTCCCGGACCAGGGCAGGAACCTGTGTCCCCTGCATCGGCAGGCGGACTCTCAACCACTGTGCCACCAGGGAAGCCCAAAACAGGTTTTTATTGACATTTTTGAACTATTTAAAAATGTATCTTCTTCTTCTTATCTTTCTTTTACCCCATGTCTTCAAAAGCATTTGAGGGGACTTCCCTGGTAGTGCAGTGGTTAAGAATCTTCCTGCCAATGCAGGGGACACGGGTTTGAGCCCTGGGAAGATCCCACATGCCTTGGAGCAACTAAACCCAGCGCCACAACTACTGAGCCTGCGCTCTAGAGACCACGAGCCACAACTACTGAAGCCCACATGTCTAGAGCCTGTGCTCTGCAACAAGAGAAGCCACCGCAATGAGAAGCCTGTGCACCGCAACAAAGAGCAGCCCCTGCTCGCCACAACTAGAGAAAGCCCACGTGCAGCAACGAAGACCCAACGCAGCCAAAAAATAGGTAAATGAATTTCAAAAAAAAAAGAAAAGCATTTGACACTCAGTGTCTAACTCCTTCCTTCAGCCATTAAAACCAGAAGTCAATCTTGTATCATTTTTCTACATCCACCAATTTAAACTGCTCAAACCACAGGCCTTTTTGAGCCATTATTTTATGCCTCCTCTGAACATTTGATACCCTTCTGCTATGACTCTCTAGAAGTCTCTTCTTTTTTGTTTTCTGTGACATTCTTGTCCTGGTTCTCCTGACCATCTTTCAGTTCCTCAAGGGTCTGCTATTTGCTGTTTACTTTTCCCCTGGGAAAATTAAAGGAAGGTCTTTGTTAAGACTCTGCTCTAGGTCCTCTAGTATCAATTTTATACTCTTATGGTCTAAATTACAATCTCTGAGTAAGTACCTTCTAAACCCTTTGCTAACCATTCACTTATGCTGCAGATCATCTTATCTGCTATGGAGTTCCTCATAAATGTTTCATAAGAAGCTCAAAATCAACACATCCATAGCTAAATCCAACCCTGCAAATTTAGCTTGTGTCATCATCTATCGTAAAGCTGGTTGTATAAAGATGGTCTCAACATCATGTCTGGTCATTGGTGCCAGATCTCAGGTGAGCACACTGAAGTGATTGGCCATGTGTCACCAGCATTGTCACCCAGGCTTGTTCACATAGTGATGGTCACAGGACTCCTAGAAGCTGTAATGGGGTTTACCCCCAACACACAAATGCTTTCTCTGTTTGTGTCACGTTTGCTATTTTCCAACAATCCAAAGCAAGTCACATGGCCAAACTTAGAGCTGATGTCAAAGGAGACTATTTAAGGGCATGGATTCAGGAAGGCACAAGTCCTTGGGGACTATTAATGCCTAGAGTCTTCACTAGTCTACAGTGTTTCTTCTTATGCTTAATAGTCTTACCAGGTTCCTAATCACCCAAATGTGAAACTTCTATATTTCAGCATCTCTTTAAGCACACTGTGAACTTTCCTACCCTCTGTCTTAATTCACGATATTGGACTTGCAGTGGTTCTTTTTAAAAATACAGCCTGGGCTTCCGTGGTGGCGCAGTGGTTGAGAGTCCGCCTGCCGATGCAGGGGACACGGGTTCGTGCCCCGATCCCGGAAGATCCCACATGCCGCGGAGCGGCTGGGCCCGCGAGCCATGGCCGCGGAGCCTGTGTGTCCGGAGCCTGTGCTCCGCAACGGGAGAGGCCACAGCAGTGAGAGGCCCGCGTACAGCAAAAAAAAAATAAAAAATAAAAATAAAAAAAATAAAAAATAAAAAATAAAAATACAGCTTCATGAGTCTCACACAGATCTTTCAATCCATAATCTTCATGGGTAGATCTCAGAATGTCCAATTTTGACTAGGTCCTTAGAGTATTTTTATGCACAATGAAGTTTTAGTATCACTACTCCAGTCTATCCAGAAAAACTTTAAAAATATAACCCAAGCGTGGGAATTTTAACTAACTTGAAATTCATAGCCTTTCAGGAGGTCTGTTGATGTTCATCAGGAAATATATAAATCTCCTAAGATTGTAAACAATGTAAATGTAGGCTCATGTGAATTTTTCAGTGTCCATAGTTTGCAATTGTCCTAGCCTGCTTCATCTGTGCTCTTATTCCTTGACTGGCTTCTCATGCTTAATCATCCATCAAATCTGAACTTTGTACAAATTTAGAACAATGCTGTGGAGAAGAAGCAAACCAAGAGTTTGCTTTTACTTAAATTCCCTTCCTCATATCTTTTCTACTGCCCTCTCCTGCTGGTTCTTAATAACAAAACTGTCTTATATTTGTAAAGGAATTGAAGTTGCAAAGTGCTTTCATGTGAATTAACTCATTTGATCCTCACAAACCTCCCTGTAAGAAATTAAAGTATTTCAGAGAGTAAGAAATCATTGTTACTAGCTGAGAATAGATTTAAAAAGAACACAGGGGCTTCCCTGGTGGCGCAGTGGTTGAGAGTCCGCCTGCCGATGAAGGGGACACGGGTTCATGCCCTGGTCCGGGAGGATCCCACATGCCGCGGAGTGGCTGGGCCCGTGAGCCATGGCCGCTGGGCCTGCGCGTCCGGAGCCTGTGCTCCACAACGGGAGAGGCCATAACACCCGATTGCTGAACCATGGGGTTTCACTTAAGACTCCACAAATTTGGACTTATGACAATATTTTCTTTTTCAAATACAGGGAAGCACGGGGGAAAACTAGAATTCTAACACTAACATTTGGCTCTTTGTCCCAAATTTGAAATAGTACGCCTTGAGGAACATAGATTGTCATTTATCATTTACTATGAAGGGTAGTCGATAACAGAGGTTTCCAAGCAAAACAATTGCTACAAAGGAAAAATGCATTAGAATTTTTGAATTAGTCCATAAAGTGTGGAAAGGGCTGGTTGTTTCTGAGGTTTGAAAATGTTTCTCTTTTTACACTACTAGTGTTCTGTTTATAAAAAAAGAAAAAAGTATTTTCCTACAGGTGGAACTTGCTACACTGTATCTAAGAGTGTGTGAAACATGCTGTGAATTTAAATCAACTACGCAAACAATTTAAAAGGACCATGTTATACCCAAAAGGGGCTGTATGTTGGGCAACAAGTAAAGTCTGTAGCAAGAAGTGGTCTTGTTGGTCCTCTCTTAGCATGAAAATACTCATTTTCCTGTCTGGGGGAACCTAGATATAAAATCCCATTGGAAATCATATTTCTCTAGGTGTTTTTCCCCCAAACTAGACAGATTGGCATTTCCTGGGCTCGTGACAGGTGGACATTACATATTTGACAACTCAAAGATGGGTAATAAGTCACGTAGGAGGATAGGCACCTGGTGGCTGTACGCAAACACTCTAGTATCACCTAAAATGGGAAAAATACGCATCAGTGCTAGTGTTTCAACACTTGCTAATTTGTCTACTGTACTGAGATGTTAAAACTGTCATGCTAGAAAAACCACTTTGGTCTTACTATCAACAAATATTGCATACATTTTTGAGAAATAAATAGATGAGGTAGAAATAAGACCTATTTCTTATAGGAATTAGATACAAAGAGAAGCTAAATTCTCGAATTCCACTGCAGGGCAAGCCACTGTTAGTGACTATTATGGGCAGAAGATCCTGGTACATAGGCCAGATCTGAACCCAAAAGGTGTTTTTACAGTATTCAGGAGGTTTTCTTTTAAAAATAATAATATCCAGCAACATAGGGTTTATGTGTCATCAGTGGTGGAGCATGAATACTTCAGTTTGCCAGAATTCCTACCTAACCTGCCTCTCATTTAAGTTTCCCAAGCCCCTGTGGCTTATTCAAGCCATGGTGAGAGTAATTTCACTACAGAAATTGGCAAATGCTACAAATCAGAGCTGTATTTATTTTTCTGGAGAGTCAGTGTTAAACATTTACCAGCACACCACAATTATCATATATATATATATATATATATATATATATATATATATATTAGCATCTTTATTGGAGTATAATTGTTTTACAATGGTGTGTTAGTTTCTGCTTTATAACAAAGTGAATCAGTTAAACATATACATATGTTCCCATATCTCTTCCCTCTTGCATCTCCCTCCCTCCCACCCTCCCTATTCCACCCCTCTAGATGGTCACAAACCACTGAGCTTATCTCCCTGTGCTATACGGCTGCTTCCCACTAGCTATCTATTTTACATTTGGTAGTGTATATATGTCCATGCCACTCTCTCACTTTGTCATAGCTTACCCTTCCCCCTCCCCATATCCTCAAGTAGGTCTGTGTCTTTATTCCCGTCTTACCCCTAGGTTCTTCATGACTTTTTTTTTTTTCCCTTAGATTCCATATATACGTGTTAGCATACGGTATTTGTTTTTCTCTTTCTGACTTACTTCACTCTGTATGACAGACTCTAGGTCCATCCATCTCACTACAAATAACTGGGTTTTGTTTCTTTTTATGGCTGAGTAATATTCCATTGTATATATGGGCCACATCTTCTTTATCCATTCATCTGTTGATAGACACTTAGGTTGCTTCCATCTCCTGGCTATTGTAAATAGAGCTGCAATGAACATTTTGGTACATGACTCTTTTTGAATTATGGTTTTCTCAGGGTATATGCCCAGTAGTGGGATGGCTGTGTCGTATGGTAGTCCTATTTTTTAGTTTTTTAAGGAACCTCCATACTGTTCTCCATAGTGGCTGTATCAATTTGCATTCCCACCAACAGTGCAAGAGGGTTCCCTTTTCTCCACACCCTCTCCAGCATTTACTGTTTCTAGATTTTTTGATTATGGCCATTCTGACCGGTATGAGATGATATCTCATTGTAGTTTTTATTTGCATTTCTCTAATGATTAATGATGTTGAGCATTCTTTCATGTGTTTGTTGGCAATCTGTATATCTTTGGAGAAATGTCTATTTAGGTCTTCTGCCCATTTTTGGACTGGGTTTTTTTTTTTGTTTTGTTATTGAGCTGCATGAGCTGCTTGTAAATTTTGGAGATTAATCCTTTGTCAGTTGTTTCATTTGCAAATATTTTCTCCCATTCTGAGGGTTATCTTTTGGTCTTGTTTATGGTTTCCTTTGCTGTGCAAAAGCTTTTAAGTTTCATTAGGTCCCATTTGTTTATTTTTGTTTTTATTTCGATTTCTCTAGGAGGTGGGTCAAAAAGGATCTGAACACATCATATATTTTTAAACAAAAAGTTGGGAAGATATGTATGAACACAAGAAAATGGGGGGGAGAGCTTTTCCCTAAGGTATTAACAATAGCATTTTCTTTTTTTCTTCTGTTTTCTTGTCTTTTCTAGATTTTCTTCAACAGATATGCCACTTTTGTAATTTCTTAAACTAATGCAATTAGGTTTAAATAAAAAATATTCCCTACATGATGAACTTACTAAAAGGCAATTCTTCATCCAGCTGCTATTTCTATATTTTATGAAGTTCTCAAATCCCAACATTTCCTTGAGAATGCCTAGGATTTAGCTATGAGGTAAAAAAATCTAAAATGAATTCATATTTGCCCATAGCCCCCTAAATTTTTCAATAATGCCTAAAGTACAACAGATTAGCCATAAGGAGGAGAAGACTGTGAGATAAAGTAGAAAGCACTTATCTCTCGACAGAGCTCAGGGCTCTAAGAGAGTATGGTTTTGAAAGAGTTCTGACCCGAAACCTAGAATAGTTCTGGATATCCTAGAAGTGCTGGGATTGTCTGGTTTAAAGGGTTGTGGAATGTGGGCATACCAGCAACACTGGAAATACCAGGCAAGAAAAGGTAGTTAAGACAGGGCAGGTGTGACCACTGAGATCATTTTTGCTCTGGTTATGGCCGCTTTGCATTTGCTTACTCCTGACATTGGCATAGCGGTGAAGTCTAGACAGAGCCTTGAATGACTTAGAGCATGTTAGGTGCACGCCCAAGTGCCCAGACCTAAATGTAAATTTGTTGTCAGTTTTCCTTACACAATTTCTAAATATAAATATATTTATATTTAGAAAAAGAAAAGTGATCACAGACATCCTGAGAGGCCTTTAAAATGCTTTTAAGTAATATGTCCTGTAAATAATTTTCAAAAATTTGGGGTGCTAAATTGTGTGTGTGTCCAGTGCTAGAAGTATATAGAAGTAGAGGGGAATTGGTAGGATTTTAAGCAGGGAGAAACATGACACATCTTTATTTAGAATCGTAATACTTTAAGCCTTTTTTTTTTTTTCTGGTTGTGTAAGAACTCTTTTTTTTTTTTTTTTGAGTTTTTTCTTTCACTAGTCTAAATTCAACCTTCAGAGAATTAGCCTTAAATTTGTTATCCCTGAAATGGAATAGTGGCTGGCATGGGAGTTCACAGTCCTGTGCACTGGTGGTTATTAAATAACCTTAGGGAATTTTTGTTTGTTTGCTTGATTTTTACCTTTTGGCTAAAATTTCTTTTGGAAATTATTTTACTTTTCTGTATTCCCTATTCAGTTTTCATTGACTGTTGCTTTTCACCTTTTGTCATAATTGTCTGTAATGTTGAGTCAATTTTGAAAGTAAGCCCAGATTTGCCCTAGAGGTGGCAGAATTTCTGTGGTGGGTAAGTGAAATGATTGCTCCATATAGCTTTATAAAGGGTAAAGACCTCTGAGATGAAAGGAGCTATATAAATGTAAGGCTGTCATTTGAAATTGCTATTACCGTTTGAAATTCTCAAGAGAAGCATTACTGAAATCCGGCGTATGCACCATATTAGATTGCTTAATATCATTAAAGCATGTGCAGCAAATGAAAATACCAATTTCCTCTTATATGTAGCTCATGTTTAAGGCTGCGTATCCAAAGCTAGCATGTTTCACAGCTCATTCCGGCATATTAATACTCACTGAAGGAAGCAGAAGTTAACGAAGTATGAAGACAATGGTGTTTCCCTAGCCTATTGATGGCTTGTTTATGTCATGTGCTTGTGAAGACAGAACCCGATTTGAGAAACCAAATGAAATGAGACATATATACCAGAGAAGGTTTGATATGACCAGCAGAGAAGGCTGGACGGAAACATACATAGCACCTCACAAGGTGATTTATGTTTAGCTTTGGCAATAAGGAAACCAAGAAATAACATGTATTTAAAACAGCAGAAAAGAATTGCAGGAACAGAAAAATTATCAAAACAGTGAAAATGGCCTGACCTCCAATGTGAGACCAGCTGTTCTTGTCACCTCCATTTGCAAGTTTGTTTTAGGAAAAGTGAATGCTCCGTATTATTGGAGCCACTCACACCTAGCAAGATGGAAATTCCAAGAAATAAGCAAGTGAGAGGGAGGCATCAGTGGCAAATTGGAATCTAAGGCCTTTTGTGCTTGTTAAATGGTGGAATGATTATAATTGGAAAAAGTGATGTGCATTAGTTCTGAGTGAATGTACAAGAAATGACAAGCGTGTAACTTAATGATTACTTCACAACACTCGGGACTGCCTTCTAGTCTCGCACTGAGGAGTTCAGCCCTACAGCAGAGAAAGCCACATGCTTTCCCCTCCTATTCATGAGTATTCTCCACAGGTCACATGGAAATAACCTTGAAGTGATAAGTCTTGGTTTACGAAGTCTGCTGCTTAAGCTGGTGTAAGTCATTGTGACAAAAAATGGTGGGATGTATTTTTTTCTTTTTCTGGCAAACCATCACAATCATTGGCAAGCAAATGGACAGGATCTTGTTTTAAAGGAAATAGCATATGTTTACTCTCCTGGGAAAAGGGAGGATATGAGAAAGTTTCCTGAAAATCAAAGCTAATATTCAAATGAGTGAGAGTGTGTCAACTTTCTCTTCACTGTTAAAATAGATGTCTACAGAATATGTTGACTTTATAATAGCTTAAAAATATCTCCTTAATTTTTCTGAATAAAAAATTTACTGTATCTAATTTTACTGTATGAATTTTTACCATATAAAAAGTTAAATTTTAAAGATTGAAAACAAAAGTAATTTTGAAAATATTTCCATATTGAGAAATTCATAATAAATTATAGATTTTTAGAACCTAAAGTGTAAATAATAATAATTATAATATAATCAATAAACTTATTAACTAGAGTCAACAAACACACATGAAAGGGTCAGAATACAGCTTCTATTTTGTTTTATCTTAGAAGCTGGTTCTGGAATTGCTCTGTAACCCAGACTCAGATGCAAGTAGGGTTGTCTAGATGACATTTTCCTAAAACCCAAGCAAAGTCATAGTTTATAACAAATAATTATAAACACAGGTTAAAGACTGGCCCTGAGGTGAGGAAAACATGTTTAAGAGAGGAAGACATTATATAAGTGAGAGGAATGTATAAAATTATTCCACACACTGTCATGTAAAAGGTGAAGGTTAACCCAGAGATGTGTTTAGAGCTTGTATTTAGTGGTACCTCACAAATACTTACACTGAAGTTCTGCCAGTTGTCACTAGGTGGTGTATGTTGCAGCATGGCAAAATCAGGAATGCTTTATCAAGGCCTATTTTGTGAAAATGGATTAGTCTAGTGAGGGATACTAAACAAAACTAGAAGAGACACAGAACTATTCTACTCTCCATAATTAAAGTTACATCTTTTTTTTTTAATCCACATCTTCAACAACATAGGATCCCTAAATGCTTTGTCAATATATATATATATCTTTTTTAAAATTTGTTTATTTATTTATTTATTTATTTTTGGCTGTGTTGGGTCTTCGTTTCTGTGCGAGGGCTTTCTCTAGATACGGCGATCGGGGGCCACTCTTCATCGCGGTGCGTGGGCATCTCACTAGCGTAGCCTCTCTTGTTGCGGAGCACAGGCTCCAGACGCGCAGGCTCAGTAGTTGTGGCTCATGGGGCTAGTTGCTCCGCGGCATGTGGTATCTTCCCAGACCAGGGCTCTAACCCATGTCCCCTGCTTTAGCAGGCAGATTCTCAACCACTGCGCCACCAGGGAAGCCCCGCTTTGCCAATATTTTGAAAGGATGTTTGCTTCTATTACTTTAAAAGGCTCAATGATATTCAGGGTAGCACAATTTTACAAGAAGGTTTTCTTGGCATAAAGGAAAGCAAGTCTTTTATTATCTCTTTTTTTGAAAAGTAATCTTCCTTTAGATATATGATTTACTGTGGAAGGGTTTAATAATAGATTTTTTTTTCTTTTTTAACATCTATTAGTAAGATGAAGCGAAGATAGTTACAATGGAGAATATATTATCAAGACCACCGTGCAGGTAATATCCTGCATATTGAGTCTAATCACCCATTTAAGTTAGAGTTGTTAAGAATATGGAGAATCACACTCTAATGATTAGTGATGAGAATCACCTAGATAATGAAATTAGTATTGAGAAACATATTTTTAGGCAGAATGATTATCCTGGGAGATTGATTAAAAGGATAATTGAAGAACAATGTAACCTTTTTCATAGTTATCAAGTTGAACTTGTTTAAGGCAATTTATCATAATAGTGTGGCTATGCCATATCATAAAAGGACTGGCCACTGCTTAAAAAGATGTTTATTATATATTAACCCAGACATGTTGTGGTACCAATCAAATATCTTCAATAAAAATGTGGAGGATGATAAGTGAGGTGGAACAATATCTCAAGCTATCTCAATAACTCTTGAGAAGCAGCTGAATGGAGTCTGCAATGTGTAGAAAGGTTACTAAAAAGGAATCACAATTTAATGGCTCTGTCAGTAACAACAGAAGAAACGACTGCTTCAGTCTACCTGAAATATTAACAAGGTTTGCATGATAATAATTTCTTTCTTTGAAAGTAAAACAAAATCAAATTCTTACTTGCACTCAGTCATGAAAATAGATTGAGAAAGGAATTAATTAACCAACTGAAAGTGGAATATAAAGATGGCAAGATATCCATTGCAAAAGTCTGCATTTTTCTTGTCCCTCTCTCACCGGGCCTTCTAGTCACTTCCATTTTGGGGTAATTAATTAGTTATCCTCTCTATGTCTCTTTTAAATTTTTATTTTTGAAATTAATATATAGTAAAATTAACTTTTGTTTTTTAATTAATAAACTTTGTATTTTAAAACAGTTTTAGGTTTACAGAAAAATTGAGCAAAGTATACAGAATTCCTATATACTCCCCGTTCTACCCACCCCTCTTCACACACAGTTTCCTCTGTTATTCTTCTATTATTAACATCTTGCATTGGTATGGTACATTTGTTACAGCTGATGAGCTAATGTACATGATTATTAACTATTAGGATTCACTCCCTGTGTTGTACATTTCTATGGGTTTTGCCTAGGACATCCAGTATGATGCTAGATTGAAGTGGTGGGAGTGGGCATCCTTGCCTTTTTCCTAATTTTAGGGGCAAATCTTTGTCACTGTTAACTATGATGATAGCTTCTTTTTTGGGGGGAGGGATGTAGATACTTTTTATCCAGTTGAAGAAGTTATCTTCTATTCCTAGTTTGCTGAGAGCTTTTATTTTGAATTGATGTTTAATTATTTTGTGTGTTTTTTCCTACATCAAATAATAGGATCAGGTGGCTTTTCTTTTTTAGACTGTTAATATGGGCCATTACATGGATTGATTTTTTTTTTTTTTTTTTTTGTGGTATGCGGGCCTCTCACTGTTGTGGCCTCTCCCGTTGCGGAGCACAGGCTCCGGATGCGCAGGCCCAGCGGCCATGGCTCACGGGCCCAGCCACTCCGCGGCATATGGGATCCTCCCAGACCGGGGCACGAACCCGTATCCCCTGCATCGGCAGGCGGACTCTCAACCACTGCGCCACCAGGGAGGCCCTACATGGATTGATTTTTAAACACTGAACTAGACTTATAGTCCTGGGGAAATCCCCACTTAGTCATGATGTATCATTCCTCTCATATATTTCTGGATTTTATTTGCTGGTATTTTATTAAGGATTTTTGCTTATGTTGTAAGCGCTATTGATTTTATACTGTCTTTGCCTAGTGTTTTAGTATCAGGATAACACTGTAAAGTGTATTATCCTCTTGTAATTTTCTGGAAAAGATGGTATAGAATTGATGATATTTTTTCTTTAAATATTTGCCAGTGAAATCTCCTGGCCATGGGGGATTTCTTCTTTTGAAAGGTTTTAAAATATGAATATAATTTAGCTAATAGTTATAGAACTATTCAAGTTATCTATTACATCTAGAGTGAGTTTTGGTTTTTTGTGGGTTTTGAGGAATGGTCCATGTCATCTATATTGTTGAATTTATGGATGAAGAATCACTCATAGTATTTTGTAATTACTTTAAAAGCCTGCAGAGTCTATAGTGATATCCTATCTTTCTGATATTTATAACATGTCTTTTCTCTTTTATTTTTTTCTTTACTACGCTGGCTAGAATTTTACCAATTGTAACAAGCTTTTTAAAAGGCCAGTTTTGGTTTCATGTATTTTCCCTATTGTTCTACTGTTTTAGATTTCATTGATTTCTTTTCTTATTTTTATACACACTTCCTTCTGCTTGCATTTTTGCTTCTCTTTCTCTAGTTTCTTCTTTACAACAATTTGCTAGAATTCTGATACACAGATAGAGTCATAGACTCAAAGAATGCCAAAATGGGAAGGAAATTTGAAGATCAGCTGACTTAGTATTTGTCCATGAGGGGCACACATCAGAATCCTCTGTGGAACCTTTTAAAAACATGCAACTGAGCTCTACTCTCCAAGACTCTGATTCAGAGAACTTAGTGGTGGGGTCTAGTAGTATATCTGGGAATATATGGTAGGAAAGCTAGTAGTGTATTTTGACATGCGTTCCCAACTGAGAGAATTTTTAGTGCTATAGAGAATCAACCAGAGTTAGGACCAGAATCTTAACCTCCTGATTTTGAAGTTTTTGCCACTCTCCAACCAAATACACATCTTATTCTTTCTTACATACCCTATGTTAAATGTGTACAAACAATGAACTTATGGTCCAAAGACTCCTATTGTTTATTTTCTTTAGAATCTTTTGATCACACAATTTTAGAATTAGAACTCTTTGCAACACCAGCTATCAGAGCAAGCAGCCAAAGAGAAGAAAAGAAAGAGATCTTGAGTAGGTCAAATAGAGGATATAAGTTCCTGGCATTAACCTCATGTATTAGGTCCCCTCTAGGCTTTTGGTCACTTTACTGACTTTTTATTTAGACCCAGTTTGGAGACAAACAAGATATACACTTGGCTGGTTGGGAAACACTTGTTTGTGAATTGAGGGAGTGGAGGAAAAATGGTTATGTACCTTCTCAAAAAAACCCAATTGTAATTATCCTTATTGGTTAATGTTCACAATGCCATTCTTATTTTAACTAGAGAAGGACTAAACATTAATTTTTCCTGAATGGGTAATTATCACCTGTGTCTGAGAATCTAAAGTAACCTAAAATATAAAGGACTTTCCATGTTGGACCAAATTCCCTAGTCTCTTTTTGGCTTTCAGTTATTCCTGCCTCTGAGAAATATGATACAAAAGCAGCTAAGAGCTGCTCAGTTCTCTGAAGCCAGAGGTAGAAGTGGTTTGGAAGACATTTTGTTTCATCTCTTTTTAAACTTCTTTTAAAATATTTCTAGAGAGAGTAGCTAATAATAAGATAGGTAGGTGGATGGCAGGGAGTTAACTAAAATGTTCAGAATAGCTCTGAGTACAATAACATTTAAAAATAGAGAGAACGGGCCAGGAACAAAACCCCACTAACTCAGTCTATCTAGTTCAGATGTAGCTGACGTCCCTATTTAGCATCTTTAAGTGGCTCACACTTTCCTCACCAACCTAAGAATGTGCCTCTAGCATTGGAGAGCCTGCCAAGTCCAAGGACACAGGAATGTGAATTATCAAGCAAGCTGGGGATGAAAGGTGCTGAAATCATCTTTTTAGAATATTGCCAAAAAACAGCTTGAGTTTCTAGGGTGCTAATTGCTGAAATATGTTTTAGCTTCCAAATTCATTCTGAGCTTATGACCTGCTAACCAAAAGGTAAGAAGGATGTTGTAAAAGAGAGAGAAGAATGGCAGTAAGAAGGAGAAGGGTAAGGAATTGTTTAGCCCAAGGCCTCCTGGGAAACCACATTATATGAAAGAAAGTGTATTTTATATGTGCCATATGCTGCTGATACAATTAGATTTGACTACCAAAATAATGCAGTCCTTCACTGTCTTCTGAGCTCCTAACAGGAGAAGGTTAGCCCTAGTCTTGAAAGTGAGGCGATATAGATAGCTAATTTGAATTCACTGTCCTTCTTTTTACTGTATTTCTTATTTAACTTTTCTAAAAACTTATTTATGCCTGTTACTAAGTTTCAGCCTCCCAATGATTTGTTAGAGCAAAGCAAAATTCTCAGTAATTTTCTATATGTGAAACTGAGACACAAAGAGCCAGAATAAATTACCTTAAACTCTGATCTTATATTAGGGACAGAATTAGGGCTGGACTGGGATCTCCACTCTCACTGTGAGAATATTCCAATCTGCTCCACTGCCACTAGCCATAAAAGTCTCTGGAACAAATCACAAAAGTAACTTGCAGAAGACTATTCTGGTATTTGTGAAAGAAAGCTTTAGCCAAATTATTTTTTCTGAAGTAGTTTATTAGACAGTCTTGTAAGAAAGCAATTGTACCAGATTAAGATCCCTTTCAACAATATGAATTTAATACCATGGAGGGATTTGCGGACTGAATTATCCAGACTCATTGTAGACACATATAGGCAGTCAGTAAATATATGAATTAATGTTCAGTTGTGGGTTGGGCAGATATATACTTAAATATTACCATTTAAATATACATAAATGCCTTTTTTTTGTTTAAGTTTTTGGAGAAGTTACATTTTTATATGTGATATTTCTTCGTAACACTTTTTTTTTTTTACAAGTTCTGGAGTATTTCTACACACAAGGTATGGTACTTAAACTTCACTTAGAAAAACACTCTTTTCTAAAACAAAACTTTTAGACCTAATTATTTAAAGTGACATATAAAAGGATGGAACCAACCTTTTATTACCAATAATTATTAACTTTGTATTTTTTTAAGATCTGTGCTTAAATTTCATTCCACACATGAAGACCCTGGTCCAGCTAAAAAATGTAGGAAAAGATACCTGGTTGAGGTGTCTCTGTATGTTCACATGTTGGTCTACTCTCTCTGTTCCAAATACATGATGGTAACAGGTAAAATTTTCAAAGATAAAGCCAAAATATATACCTGTCCTTAAAAAGAAGACAAACATTTCTATGGAGACAATGTAACAGAAATGAAAATGGCTGAGTGGGACTGAGTCAGAGACCTCCTGAATCCAGGTGTTTGGCTACTGGAGAGTAAAGTGGATTAAAGGTGTTCGTGCAAGGTGGTAAGATAGGAAGTGGGACCTGATCTCACTGCTTGAAGCCAGGGGCTTGGGCCGGAAGTCCACTGCTCCACTCATGAAATGTGGCTGGGAATAAAAGGGACTGTTGCTACTCACCTCCTGGGGGGAGAAGGACACAGGTATAGACTCAAGACCAGGAATAAGGGCCTCCCTGGTGGCGCAGTGGTTAAGAGTCCGCCTGCCGATGCAGGGGATACGGGTTCGTGCCCCGGTCTGGGAGGATCCCATATGCCGCGGAGCGGCTGGGCCCGTGAGCCATGGCCGCTGGGCCTGCGCATCCGGAGCCTGTGCTCCGCGACGGGAGAGGCCACAACAGTGAGAGGCCCGCATACCGCAAAAAAGAAAAAAAAAAAAAAAAGACCAGGAATAAGCAAAAGTGTGCACTGTCTCCTTGAACATGCCTGACACCTCCCCAGTAGTCCACACACCAGGAGTATGTAAGCATCATTAAAAGACTTGGTTCTGGACCAGGAACCCAAGGAGTTGTGTGGTGTCAGTCGTAAAATCACAGGAATGGGAGGTGTGTGTGTGTGTGTGTGTGTGTGTGTGTGTCAGGGGTGGGATACAAGTTGCTTGAGGAGGAAAACAATAGATCAAAGTTAAAATAGTTTCCACTCAAAGTGAGTCTGAAAACAAATATCCCAAACACATGAAGGCATCTAAGGCTAATAAAGACAATAAAGACAATAAGGGACTTCCCTGGTGGTCCAGTGGTTAAGAATCCGCCTTCCAATGCAGGAGACATGGGTTTGATCCCTGGTTGGGGAACTAAGATCCCACATACCGTGGGGCAACGAAGCCCGTGCACCACAACTACTGAGCTTGTGTGCCTCAACTAGAGAGAAGCCCACACGCCGCAACAAAAGCTCCTGTGTGCCACAACTAAGACCCGACGTAGCCAAATAAACAAATATTGACAATAAAAATAAATACCAAACAATAGATAAACTCTAGGACCTTGACCCTTGGAATAGAAGCATCAGCATCACCTTCGAGTTTGTCAAAAATGCAGAATCTCAGCCTCACCTCAGACCAGTTAAATCAAAATTCATGTTCTGACATAACCATCAGGTAACTAATATGCACATTATCGTTGAGAAAGCACTGCTGGAAAAGATAATATATTTTTACAACTGTCTGACAAGTACTTGAACATAACTAAGATTGTCTCTGAGAGATGAAGGAAACAAGTTCAATTTTAAAAAGAGCAAGAAATTAAGAAAGAAAAAGAGGCAAACATGATACAGTATCTGGTGGCTGAGAAAAGAAACCAATTCAAAGCTTTGAAAATGACAATTTTAGGGAATTCCCTGGCAGTCCAGTTGTTAAGACCCTGCACTTCTGATGCAGAGGGCATGGCTTCGAACCCTGGTCGGGGAACTAGGATCCCGCATGCCACACGGCAAGGCCAAAAGAAAAAAAAAAAAGACAATTATAGGTACTGGGAGTTGGAGGGGGGTGGGCAAAGGAGGGGAACATCAATACCTAGTATATACTGTGGACACAGGTGAAAAGAAAATTAGTAAGTTAAAATATTTTCCTAAGGTATTTATGCAGAACACAGCCTGAGCAAAAAGGAAAGAAAAAGAGCATTGAAATATGAGGAATAAACTGAAAATCTCCACCTTATACCCAGTTATATCAATGGCATTCTAAATGAGACTGAAAGAAATGATAGAGTCATATTTTTAGATAATGTCAGTTAGTCCATATTTAGAGATAATTTTTCAGATTTGAAAAAAGAATGTTACATTGGGAATACACCCTGGGTACCAAGCAGAATAAATAAGATGAATCCACTTTTAGAAACATTGCAGTTAATCGGCAGAACATCAATGATAAAGAGAAAATCTTAAAAACCACCAAGAAGAAAAGAGACATAACCCAAACAGCAACAATAATTAAATATAACAGTAGACCACCAGGAAAAATAGATGATAGAAGACAAAGGAGTAATGTCTTCCATGTGTCAAAGTAAAAAAGCTGATACCAGCTTAGAGGATGGCATTATTGTTCCCAATTCTTCTTCTTTCCCTGTAACCATGCCCTATGCCATGTAACTTTACAGTCTGCCTCAGTAAACAGAGAGTCATAAAATATTGGTAATTTTAACACTTATATTTTTTAAAGGATAAGATTGGATATTAGGATAAGATTGGACTGTCGGGTGTTCGATTGATAGAGAAAGGTTAAACTCTGTGTTGTATAAGGACACAACAATAGAAGGACAATAGAAAATTGTATAAGAAGGACAATAGAAATACAAAATAATTTTAACTTCTTGAAGAAGGTTGAACTTAATATTTATGTTAAAATTTAAGAAAAAAATAAAAGAAATGCCACCTAATTCTTCCAAATAGATAGATGAATCAAATAAAGAGGATTATGAAAGTCTATTAATTTGACAAAACATGTGAAAGAAGAAAAAGAATCAAACCAAGAGAAGAGTAAAGAAAACACAAAATATGTCTAAAAACTGGTAAAAACATTAAGTTATCCTATTAAAAAATCAAATCACTGGATTGCCCACTAATATGCTCAATCTCTTTAGTTAGCAGGGAAATGAACATAAATCCACAGAGATAATAACATAATAAAACCCAATAACTACAATAAAAACCACATCTGTCACAGGCAAAAATGTCAAACACCTTAATAAAGATAATGGTAATAATACATTTAATGAATACTCACTACTTAGACTCACAGTTTAAATTCTGACAACAACCCTTAAAGGAAAATATTATTATTATTCCCATTCTTTAGATGTCTCATCTAAGTTTTACTTCTGGTAGCCAGCTTTGTTTGTCTAGAGTATTCTGAAGTAACTATCCTACTGAAGTGTGGGGAGAAAAACCCTTCAACTTCTCCATACACTGCCTTTCTTTCTTTCTTTTTCTTATTCTAGCAGATTTTTCTATTTTTTACTGAGCAGCAAGACCAAAGGAGCTCAGAAAATATTCATACTTAAGCATATTTTTTTCCTATAGGTACACCAGAGGCCTACGGAGATACCATGATGTAGTAGTTGATTTCAGTTATACATTTAAGGCAAGGGTGGTACACAGTATAACACAGTATCTTTAGAGGACAATGTAGAATCACCAATTCTTTTGCAGCTAGAGAAGTTTTCTTATTTCAAAATATGGCTATAGAATCCTCTTAGGAAGAAAATGGGATTTTGTTTTTTCTTGCAACAAGATGATAAAAGCAACAATATTTTCCTTACTTTTGACTGAGGCCCAAGAATAGGTGGCACCCATATGTGTATTTCAAAACAAAATGCTAGGTCCCTAAGGAAAGCTTCCAAAGGAGGGATTCTGAGTAAGTATTGCCAGTTTTAACTGAACCCCTACTACCAGTCTTTAAATAATTTTGGACCAGATGGAAGAATGACACTGGAAATTGGAGGGAAGTTTCTTTGAAAAGGGTTACAATGCATTTCTTCTAATTCTCCCATCATGGTGGTAGAGAGGGGACCTCCTCTTTACCTTAAGCTGTGTGAACAGGGTTTCAAGTTCATTCTACAAGGAGCTTAACTAGTGTTTCAGGACCTGCCCCTGAAAAACTTTCCTAAAGGTGAGTGATTGTGGCTGGCTGGTTTCAGATGGTGGAGCAAGGAGAAGCAGTTCTTTCAGGAATACCTAAAATACATGGGTGTTGAGTGTTTCCCACTGGTGCACGTGAGCATCAAGGGGGAACTTGGACTCAACTTAAATGGACTTTTCCCCTGTGTGGCACTTGGTGAGAGAGACAGTCCACGTAGAATGGACCATAGGAAACTAGTGGCTGACAGGGGAGTACTATGCTAGACGAATCCATAGCCTGAATTAAAAGAACAATTTTAATTTAACCTCCTCCAGAACAAAAGGATCCTCCAAAAATTCATGAATACAACAAAAAAGAAGATAAATGACTCAAATTTAAGACATCTGTTATCCTAGATGAAACTAACACTGAATATTTTGGGTTCCAATCAAGCCAATCTTTCCTGCTCTTTACTTCTCTTCCCTCCCTCTACTTTTAACACTGAAAGGCCCAGAGCTATTCACTGTGGAGAAGGGCAGTGGGGTGTGGAGCCAAGTACAGGTGATGCTCCAGGTTTTCCGCTCTCATTGACCCTCAATGGGGCCTGGGGAAAAGCTTTAATTTAAAAAAAGCTTCAAAGTATTTACTGGTAAGAGTACAAGGCAGTTTAATTGCTGAACTAAGTCTCTTTTGTGATTTAAAGGTGTTTATGATAGGAAAGGGATCATAAATATTATGGAATCTTTACTAGATTTTACCCAGGGAACAGGGAAGAAAAAGTCCCTGGAGAGGATTTGGGGGGGTGGGGTGGAGGGAGCTGGTGGAGCATTGGCAATGGGAAGAGAGTAAAAGATTTGTTTCCTTATCTCTTCGTGAGTCTTGCATGCTAAATCAACTGACTGTTTAATCTGTTTGGCAAGGCTGTTTCAAAGGAGACATGAGCAAGCTTCCAGGAGCAGTGTGAGTGTCTGTGGTTATCTGTGGAGAGGAAGTAGTTAGTAGCAGAAAAGTCTGAGGAATTTTTAAGAACAGGTGTGTTTAGGATTCGATTTCTGGTTGTTTCTGGTGCTGTACTATGATGTAACTCCACCCCACCCCCCAATATACCCAGACATTGAGGAAAACTCTTGCCCTACTACAGTCTCATTTTCCTAACGGATTTAGGGAATCGCGAAGAGTCTGTGATGCGACTTTGGATGAGCACCAGATGGGGAGAAGAGATCAGCTGCAGGAGGTGAGATCCAAGCAACATCTAGAATACAGTGGAAGCAAGTAATCAGAGCAAGAGGTGACTGGGAAACTAAGACTCAGGAAATTCCTGCTTTTTGAAATTATTAATGAGGAGTAACTATCGGCTACTACATGCATAGTATGAGAACTTAAGTATTTGAATGATAAACCAAAGAGAGACTGAACTCCGAAAACTGGAAAATTTGGGCATATCCAAGTGACTGCCACCTCTGTTAGATATACAGAAAATATCTTAGACAGTTATTAGTAGATTAATGGGAGCATATTTTAATAAATCACTTCCTAAACAAAATGTAGGTGTATTAATGGCTGGCACATACACCCAACTGATACCTTGTGCTATTTAACATTTATTCTATCAGTCAGAAGAAAATGAAGGCAAAATCACTGAGTGATAAGGTGCTTATTTATTTGGTCTTATGCCTTAGTTAGTGTTTTGTCTGCTGTGCAATCTTCATGAGACTCAGAGATGCTAAGTGAAGCTAGTTTACAAGTGTCACTCTTGGCAAGTGAGATATTCCTTTTATAAAAATATCTGCTGAGCTTTGACACTTAGACTGAAGTGTGTATCCACATATCTGCTATAATGTGAATATGTCTTTGTTCATTCTGATTCACAGATCCTTCAGTCAACAAAAGTGCTTTACAGATGAGCAATTCAAGACTGCAAAATCAAAGGTGGTATGTAAAGCTGTCTGTCTCCAAGGACCTCCAATCATCTTACCTTGAGAAACTAGTAACCCAGATGTTGCTATTTCATTTCCAGATCTCCGTCAGAATGTTTATGTATTGTTATTGTCATTCTCATCCTCTGAGAGAAGAAAGTTTCCTGGAGACCAGAGATAGCACCAAATTAGCCCAGCATTTGTTCTGTGAGCCACTGATTCATAGGAGAACATCTTTTTTTCCCATCTAATAGCAGTCTGTGCAGAATATCAGGAAACATTATTTCTTTGGGGGGATTTTATGAAATGCTACATTGTGAGCTGACCTTGACCACTTTTTTATTGATGAAGATGTTTGACAATATATATTTTAAACCATAGCTTGATTTACATTCTCATACGATACTGTTTTTCATTTTTAGTAACAAAAGTAATTTCAAACCAGATGTCTATAAAAGTCCAAAACTGTTATTTATGTATTTATGCTATTTATATATATATATTTATTGTTATGGCCAAGCGGTCACATGATAGAACCTCTGAATATATTTAATGATTTTTTTTCATACTTGATAAGACCAAAATGAAATTTGTGAGTCTATATGCTTTTACATTTTTCCCATGGCATTTTTCTGGCAAAGTCCTGAGTTCTGCTAAAAGAAGGAGGACTCTGGTTGGCAGGCATCATCTTGAAATATTCTTGTAAATATCAGCAAGTCTCCCAAACAAGTTTGAGATCAGCATTTTGGCTTGAGTGTCTAATCCCCAAGCAACATAGGCCAACAAGGAAACAACCTGCGTTTTCAGACACAATAGTAAGGAAGAACTCATACCTGTCGCTGAGTACTCTGTCTTGTATTGCATGTTGAAAACTATCTCTCTTCAATTTTCAGGTGCCCTAGCCTAATTTAACATGTCAAAGGTCCTAATTTCTAATTTGCTAAGCAATTTATCACATATTACCTACACCCTCTCAAGTCAGATCAAATGCTACCACCAAATCATGGCAATGAAGCCAGATGTGAGGAACTTTGTGATTAATTCACTGGGAGAATTTTCCGTTAAATATTAGAAATATACCTTCAATGTGAAACATAAGGTTTGTATTCTATTAAGTAATTGTTTAAGTAATACTTGTGTAAACATATGTAAAAAGGTACAGGGCAAAACCTAACATATCTTTCCTGAATCGATTAAAATTAAATTAAATGTTATTTAGAATTTAGCTTCACATAAGAAACCTCTTGGGTTATGCATAGAAGTATTTGAGAGTACTTAGAAATTTTGCACAAGTTTTTCCAATAGAAAGATGTTCTGAAACAATAGATCATATGTCTAAATTTAAGAGACAGAGATTTCCTCTTTATCTGAACTGCATAAGGGGACAAAAGGCAGATAGAGGAGAAATTATGTTCCTGTTGTTCGCTTAGTAAGAACCACTGACACCTGAAAATCACTATCTCTGGAGTCAGACAGCTTGGATTCATACCCCTGATCTGCCATTTATTAGTGACTTAGTTTTATAAGTCGGTACAAGTGGGATAGCATAGAATGGTCACTACCTCACAGATGTGGAGACAGAATGATTACCACAGCATTGGTTGTCATTTTTATTATTAAGCCCCAGTGACATTTATGGCAAAAAGGATGATAAAAGGTTGATGTTCCAAAACCCTACAACAAAGTGATGATAGTCATCAGGTAGAAATGGTGAAAAATCATGAGAAAATGGAAATTGGATATAGTAATGTGACAGTAAGCAAAGAAGGTAAAGTATTAATTAGGACTCCGAACAGGTAGGTATACGTCTATATCTAAGGCTATTTGTTAGGTACAGTACAAAGCACATGGTGCCAGAGAGAAAGAGTATTTTTTAAAAAATATTCACCCACTTATCTAATTTTCTCTCATGTAGTTATCTACCTCATAATTTTAAAGTAATGTGTTAATAATGGAAACTCATCAATTGCTGGAAGTATAGGTTACCCCCTGAATCTCCCTGCATAAAACATTTAGTTATAGTGTCATTAAGTCAATCTTTGAAAATAGAACTGAATTCAAATTCTGACTTTTCCTGTTGTTACTTTGCATATTATTACTCCTGAATCTTAGTTTTCTGTCTATAAAATGGGAAATGTAGGACTTCCCTAGTGGTGCAGTGGTTAAGAATCCACCTGCCAATGCAGGGGACATGGGTTCGAGCCCTGGTCGAAGATTCCACATGCTGTCGAGCCCTGTGGAAGATCCCACATGCCGTGCAGCAACTAAGCCCATGTGCCACAACTATTGAGACTGTGCCCTAGAGTCCACGAGCCACAACTACTGAGCCTGTGCCCTAGAGCCCATGAGCCACAACTACTGAGCCTGTGCCCTAGAGCTCGTGAGCCACAACTACTGCAGCCCGTGCACCTAGAGCCTGTGCTCTGCAACAGAGAAGCCATTGCAATGAGAAGCCCACGCACTGCAACTAGAGAAAGCCCGCACATAGCAGCGAAGACCCAACACAGCCAAAAATGAATAAATTAATTAATTAAGTTTAAAAAATGAGAAATGTAATACCACTTTGTTGAGCTGTTATAAAGATTGGATGAAATACTATATTAAAGTTCTTAATACAGTGTCTAGTCATGGTAGAAACTCAACAAAGTTAGTAACAGTTATTATTATCCCTGCCATTAATATTATTATCATTATTATTACCAATAAAATGACACAAAATCATCTCTTCCATCATCAAATATAAAATCCTAAGAATTAAAGCTATCTTCACAAATTAAGCTTATTTCAGTGACAGCAGATATTTGTGCATCCATTAAACAAATTTTATTGAACACATGCTATGTTCCAAGCATGGGATGGTAAACGAAATGCACTTGGTCCATGATCTCATGGTGCATTGATTCTTGTGATGAGATTAAAAATATGCAAAAAGACAACTACAATAAATGGTGATTAGTGCTACCTCTGGAGGAGTAGACATGAATAAGGAGCACCTAACCCAGACTTGCAAGGAAAGCTGAGTCTGGATATTGTAGTAAGAGTTAAATAAGGAAAGAGAAAGATACAATTTTTCTAGGAACGACACTATGAAGGCTGAGAAACCACAGAATGTTATACATTCAAGTAACAGAAAAGAAGACAAGCATGTTCAGATTTGCAGAATGTGGAAGGGAGGTAATAAATGAAGTCAGAGAGGTAATTTTGAGCCAATATTCCAGGGTCTTGTAAATCTTCAGGAAGTGGGACTCTTCCTTAAGAGTAATGTACAAAGAACAAATTAGAAATAGAATTACCATGCTATCCAGCAACCACACACCTGGGTATTTATCCAAAAGAATTGAAATCAGGATTTCAGGGAGATATCAGCATTTCCATGTTCATTGCAACACTGTTCAGAATAGCTAAGATGTAGAAACAACTAAAATGTCCATCAACAGATGAATGGATAAAGAAAATACTGTATATACATGCAATGGAATGTTATTCCATCTTAAAGAAGAACATTCTGAAATATGCAACAACATGGATGAACCTTGAGGACATGCTAAGTGAAATAAGTAAGTCACAGACAAATACTGCATGATTCCACTTATATGAGGTATCTACTGTAAAATAGTCAAATTCATAGAATCAAAGAGTAGGATGGTGGTTGCCAGGGACTCAGGGGAGAAGGAAATGGGGAGTCGCTCATCAGTGGGTATAGTTTCAGTTAAGCAACATGAATAAGCTCCAGAGATCTGCTGTACAACATCATACCTATAGACAAAAATATTGTATTTAAAATTTTGTTAACAGAGTAGATCTCTTGTTAAGTGTTCTTACCAAAATAAGTTTTTTTTTAAAAAAAGGAACAAACACAGTTTACTGTTAAATTATATTTTTGACAAAGCTTTATCAGAAGCACATTTCATAAATCTAGAAATGCTTATAGAAAGCCCAAGATTTGAAATCTCCCGTGTAAAGAGCAGTAATGCACAGGACACCAGAACTTGACACATCTAAGCTTTTCAGCTCTGCACAGTATAATGTTTACTTTGAAAAAAAAATTTTAATACTAAGGTATGCCAGTGGCTTTTCTAATGGGTTAATCGTAACTTTTGTCTCCTCAGATGGAATGTATCAGAAATGAGATGTTTTCTTTTGTGAGTTGGGCTATCACTGAACAGGGATAGAACTGTTCATTTGGAAGCCACTCAAATGGTGACACCAAGCTTGAGCACAAATGCTGACCTCTGTCTTGCTTCTAAAATGCCGCTTCCTTTCTCCACAGCTAATAAGGCCATATTTTTATTTCCTTCAGTAACACATGATAGACTTCAGTGAGAAAAAGTAATTCTGCAGCAAATTCTGCAGGCAAGGAATTGAAGAAAATGGGTGGTCCTGTCCATTACTCATCTTAAGTCCAGGATAAAAGAAAACTGTGGCTTTAAGAAGAAATAGAGAAATTGGACCAAACTCATTCTGGATTTTAACTTTTAAAAGTCTTACTTTCTGCTGATTCAGCTGAATAAAGCATTTTGCCCTTTGCCTTCCACTCTTCTCAGTTCTTCATTTTTTTACTGTCATTCTATTCTACACACTGACCACTTACATTTCTTATTTTGAAACAAGCATTGATTTTTACAGGGAAAAAAACTATCAGATGCACCATTAATATCTTGAATAACTAATAAAAGTAAGGGACTTGAAATGTTGCTTTCTGAGATTTTATATATTTACCCACCTTAGAGAACTTGTAAACATAAAAGGTTCCAAGGAATACAATTCAAATCTTATAAATTTTGCTATTTGTGTGGTATTCACACTAATCAGCTTATCTGATTATCTTAACTTAAATTTTCTTTTATATCTATTAACACTTTTGATCTCTGAAAGATTTCTAATAAATTGTTGATACTTCAATTTAGGCTTTAGGTTCTGTTCCTGCAATCACAGATTTGAATTAAGTCGTGAAAGCCTTTGTTAATTCAATAAGGGGTATTTCAGTAGAAAATAATGAGAGGTCCCTAAAGTACCATAAAATGTTACATTTAGATTTAACATCAATACCTGCACTGGCTGAACTCTATCTCCACAGTTGAATCTTCCCAACCAGAGACCTGTTTCCTAGTGTGTTGAGGATGGTCCTAGGGAAAGAGGGGTATATTCTGGGTAACAACATAGATTCAGCACATGGGAGATGCTTTCTCTCTAGTAACTTCTGCTTTGTAGTGGGATTGCCTTAAGATTCATGCTAGTGGTCCTCAGATTCCTCAAGGTTCATTGTCTTTAGTAACTTTTCTTATCTGGCCAACTATAAACCTAATGTTTCCACTTCCCTTGTGAGTTTTTCTCTTTGGATCTACTCTTAAAAATTTTTTTTAAACCTTTTTTTTGAACTTAATAAATACAACAAATAATTATTGCATCATCCCTCAAAAATTCAGGGGTTGACAGGCCGTAAATCATAGGCCAACTAAAAAAAGACAAGAAAAAAGATTAAACAAGAAACCACAATTTGAACAGATTAGCCTAACAGGTTAAACTGTATGCTGACAAACCTATAATGCTTGGATCATTAGCTTGTGGTAGTTGATTTAATTAAGAATTGCTTATAAATTAAACATTTCCAATAATGTTACAAAACAAAAATAACATCTTAAAAAGTTTTCAGCTCCTCTTTAGGAACATTTTTGTCTCCCTGTGCTGTTTCTTATGAAATACTGAAAACACCGAGTGGCTTTCTTCTCTTTGAACTTATCAGGTGTAGGCATTTTTCACTTAAGTAACGAGCCTTGATGATATCAAGTCCTCAAGACATGTACTGACTTAGGCACACTCAGCATAAATAAACAAAGAAAGAAAAAGAATTAAAGGACCAGGTGTTCTCTTGCTCACACCTATGGCAGGGAGAAAGAGCTCTAAGGGCAGACTATGAGACAGACACAGATGTGAGAATGCACGGTTGCTACCAGCAACTGCCATTCAGTAACGTCCATAGAGATAAAGTTTATAATGCATTACACTTTCATATTGTATTCTGACATAACATGTATATAAATCACTGAAATTTTAAAAATTAGCTTGTAATTTCTTCCTTTTTTTTAAAGTGGAGTCTCTGTTGTTACAAAAAGTGTCCATAGTTGTGTGAGCATTCTCTTGGTGTTTGGGTTCTTGTGTGTTCATTTGGTGTGACTACGCATATATTTGTTAGCTTCTGCTGTCATATTCACACGGTCAGTGATAAATCGAAATTGTTTGCCCCTGAAGAAACTCAAGCAAAACAGAATCGAAAAAGAGATGGAAGAGAGGAAAAGGAAGAAAAAGAGCTAGAACATTTTTGTATTTGTTTTACTCAGAGTGCTCTAAATTAGTAGTAATGAAATATGCTATACAACATGTTAGTTTATATTTAAGAAGGAATTGGATGAAGGTAGTCAAAAGGTACAAACTTCCAGTTATAAGATCAATAAGTGGGCTTCCCTGGTGGTGCAGTGGTTGAGAGTCCGCCTGCCGATGCAGGGGACATGGGTTCGTGCCCCGGTCCGGGAAGATCGCACATGCCATGGGGCGGCTAGGCCCGTAAGCCATGGCCGCTGAGCCTGTGTGTCTGAAGCCTGTGCTCCGCAGCAGGAGAGGCCACAACAGTGAGAGGCCCGTGTACCGCAAAAAAAAAAAAAAAAAAAAAGATCAATAAGTACTAGGGATGTAATGTACAACATGATCAATGTAATTAACACTGCTGTATGTTGTATGTGAAGAGAGCAAATCCTGAGTTCTCATCACGAAGAAAAATATTTTTTTCTTTATCTTTCATTTTGTATCTATATGAGATGCTATAAACTTGTGGCAATTATTTCATGATGTATGTAAGTAATCATGCTATACACCTTAAACTTATACAGTGCTGTATGTCAATTATATCTCAATAAAACTGGAAGAAAAAATTAAAAAAATAATAACTACTATTTCCAAAATAGTATTACTTCTATATATAAAGAGAAATATCTGTGACTTATCACACTTAAGGAATTACTTAACTTTGCATAGTCTGGAACATGAAATAACTCTGTAAGAAAAGGCTACCCAATGTTAAAAGTAGACAAGAAACCAGAATGAGGGTATTCTGAGAGCATGATGATAATTTATAAACCACCAAGAACCTGATTATATGCTTTCTTCCTACTTTAGGAAGCTTTGTTGTCAGATGGATTTCTAAATGTAAAACATTCATCTCCCTTTTGGTTCTCTAAGTTGACCTCAGTTTCTCCAAAATTTTTGGACAAAATATTTCTGATCTTTTCTCCCCCAGGTTGCTTACAGTGAGGCCATCTGCTGTAACCTCTATACATGAAGTGTTAATGCCATCCTCATATTATCTCAGGACCAGTAACAAGGTGCATGACTACCTGACTTTGTGTTGCCCAATATGGTTTTGAATTAACCAGACAGAGTAGAGGGAAGGTTAGGAAGTAAAAAATGATATATTTAAAAATTAGTGAAAAAATTATTATTGGAATAACATTACTTAGAACACTTCGTTTCACCTTTCCAAACCAAATTCACAACCCCTTATCCAAAACCTTTGGATTCATTGTGTTTCAGAATAAAGACTTTCTTTTTTTCAATTTTGGAAAGTAATATAGTGCCTTCACTACATATTAGGGAAGACTCACAGCAGGTTCTAGGACAACATTCTATAATCAAGCACATTAATAAAACTGCAACGAAATAGTTGATTAATCACACTAAGTAGAATAAAAACTGTCAATAGCACATGACTGCTCTGGTCAGGTTTTGCTGCCAAATGAGTTAATTGTTTGGCTTTTGATGGTTTTGTATACCAGATTGTGGATAATGAGTGGTAGACCCATAACTGTTCTTCTAGATATTTTGAAGGTAATTCTTTCATGATAGATGCAAATATTAATACAACTTTAATAAAATCCCCAAAACTTGTTGGCTTGAGTCCTTAACATTTAGTTACTGAAATCTTCTATTTGAATACAGGTTTTTTCTACTCAGAATAGGAAAACATTCTTTGATGACATAAGCCTTCAGGAGATTGGACTGAAAGAACATTTACTAACACACTATGACTTTTAGGAACTGTAAGACATTAAAGGAAAATGGTCATAGATGCTTAGAAAATAGTCCTTTCCATACATAGAAAAAGAAAAATACAGACAATTGTCTATCTGGAATGGTTATATTCAGTTTATAGTTAAGGGAATGAGGCCACTGTATTTTTGATACAATAATAACATTTTAAAACCATGTATCCTGATGTGGAGAGACCCATCACTGTCACTTCATTAATACCAGCGTTTTGCCTGTTGCCTTACATTAGTCATGCCCACCATCTAGAATAGATCCATCATACCATCAGTACAAAATGGTGACTGTGTGGCTAGTCTACAGTTGTATTTCCACTTACAATTTTGTGTATTTATAGGCTTAACATGTGGTTAAAGTGTCTTATTTAAGAAAAATATATCGTTGACAATAACAGAGTAATTACACAGTCATTGCTTCAATCTGGCTATATAAATCATTGTGATTTAACCTACAGTAGTAATAAAAATAAATGATATTGTTTTTGGTTCATTACTGCTGATCTAATAAAATGTAATGAATTAAGAAATTTCCTGAGTGAAACAGACTCATAAAAATAACAATTTACTAATGGTGCTGTAATACTCAATGTGAATGAATAAAGAAAAATAAGCATTATAATAAAAATATATCTTTAAGAAAATGTCTTTCCCATTTCTTTCATCCCCTGTCTTCTGGTGCAAATGTATGTTTTGATGGCATCCATAGAGATCATTACCAGGAACTATAATCTCAAAATGATTGCTTGTTTATATGAAAATTATAATAAAAATTCCAGGAACTTAAGAGTTTCTGGGTAGCCTATATGAATTTAAGGAGAAAGACATATTCTATCTTCTGGGAATGCTTATGTGCCAAGAACTAACTCGTATTAATGAGCCAACATTCAGAAAGGGAAAATCTACTCCTCCTCCCTTTATATTGTATTCTAGAAGAGTCATTCCAACTTTCTCTTATTGGGTGGCTGAGTTCTAGACTAGAGTCTCCCTCTCTCTCCCCACCTCCCTCCTCCCTAACCTTCATCCCTGCCCCTTTTGCACATATACCCACAAAGAGTCATAGCAGGAACACTTGATCTTTTCCTTCTCATACAAAAGGTAAAGAAATTATTTAAAATTTATATTTCTATATGGCTTTTACTTCAAAACATAACTACCTGAATTTCAGTCAGTACGGTTTAAGTTCCTAATTGAATTACTACATTCCTTGATAATACATTGCTCTTTTCTTTCTGTTTAAAAAAGTGATGTATGTTAATTGTGGAAGGAGAAAATAAACATGACTCAAAAGCCCCCTGCTTCGTAATAATCACTCCATATTTGGCATATTTACACTCTTCAAGACACACATTCTGATGTGCAAAAAATACTGCTCTTTTTTCTTTTCTTTTTCTTTTTTTTTTTTTTTTTGTCTGCAACTATTCTTCCTTTATGACTTTGAGTTCCCATTTCACCAGACTGGCAGGCAGGCAAAGTTGACTTTGGCTCTTCCTCAAATCTCCTATCTCCCCTAGGGTTCTGTCATGGTTCCTGGGTCATACACAGCATTAAGACAGCAAGGGTCCCACTGATTGTTGATCATACAGAATACTGCTGATGAGTGATCACGGCTGATGGTTGGTGTGATCATTGAAAAAGTCAGGAAGAGTGAGAGTCATATAAAATGACACACACATACCTAAAATGGTTTATTTTAACTAAAAACAAAGACAAAGGCATAAATATTTAGTATGTTTAATGAAAACTTTTCCTACGACTACCTCATCCTTGAAGGTATTTTCATATAATCTGTCCTGTATGGTCTACAATTTCAAGTATTCGTTTCTTAAAAGTGATATGGAAAATTAAAAAATAAAAATAAAAAATGTAATTAAAAAAAAGAAGAGATAACCAAACAAATCCACCAATGATAACAAGCAGTTAAAACTATACCAAGATAAACTTCAAAATCAGAAACTACTCAGTCACATACAGCAAACCCCAAGTCTACAGTTGCTCCCAAAGTCCACTGCCTCAATTTTGGGATAATTCATTGTCTATCTGCTGTTCCTGAGGCTTCACAGAGAGATTTCCCTTTCTCTTCTTTGTTCACATAGCTCCTGGGGTTCAGCTTTGGATTTGGCCCCGCGTCCGCATGTAGGTCGCTCTCTGGTGTCTGTTCTTCTCCCAGACAGGAGGGGGTTAAAGGAGTGGCTGATTAGGAGGCTCTGGCTCACTCAGGCCTGAGGGGACGGGTGGGTATGGAATATGGGTCAAGCCTGCAGCGGCAGATACCAGGCTGACATTGCTACAGCCTGAGGCATACTGTGTGTTCTCCCGGGGAGGTTGTCCCTGGTTCACGGGACCCTGGCACTGGTGGGCTGCACAGGCTCCCAGGAGGGGCGGTGTGGATAGTGACCTGTGCTTGCACACAGGATTCTTGGTGGCTGCAGCAGCAACTTTAGCGTTTCATGCCTGTCTCTGGCGTCCGCGCTGATAGCCGTGGCTCACGCCCATCTCTGAAGCTCATTTGGGTGGTGTTCTGAATCTCCTCTCCTCATACACCCCAAAACAATGGTCTCTTTACTCTTGGGCAGTTCGACTTTTTTCCAGACTCCCTCCCGGTTAGCTGTGGCACACTAACCCCCTTCAGGCTGTTTTCACGCAACCAACCCCAGTCCTCTCCCTGGGATCTGAATTCTGAAGCCCGAGCCTCAGCTCCCAGCCCCCACCTGCCCCGGTGGGTGAGCAGACAAGCCTCTCGGGCTGGTGAGTGCTGGTTGGCACCAATCCTCTGTGCGGGAATCTCTCCACTTTGCCCTTTGCACCCCTGTTGCTGTGCTCTCCTCCGTGGCTCTGAAGCTTCCCCCCCGGTCCCCTTCCATTTCCACCAGTGAAGGGGCTTCCTAGTGTGTGGAAACTTCTCCTCCTTCACAGCTCCCTCCCACTGGTGCAGGTCCCATCCCTATTCTTTGTCTCTGTTTTTTCTTTTTTCTTTTGCCCTACCCAGGTACGAGGGGGAGTTTCTTGCCTTTTGGGAAGTCTGAGGGCTTCTGCCAGCATTCAGTAGGTGTTCTGTAGGAGCTGTTCCACGTGTAGATGTATTTTTGATGTATTTGTGGGGAGGAAGGTGATCTCCATGTCTTACTCCTCCGCCATCTTGAAGGTTCTCGTACAGTTGTTTTCATGGTATTACTTTTTCTATCCCTTTACTTTCAATCTACTTGTATATTTGAATCTAAAATGTGTCTCCTAGGGCTTCCCTGGTGGCGCAGTGGTTGAGAGTCCGCCTGCTGATGCAGGGGACACGGGTTCGTGCCCCGGTCTGGGAGGATCCCACATGCCGCGGAGTGGCTGGGCCCGTGAGCCATGGCCGCTGAGCCTGCGCTCCGCAACGGGAGAGGCCACAACAGTGAGAGGCCCGCGTACAGCTAAAATAAATAAATAAATAAAATAAAATAAAATGTGTCTCCTATAGACAGGATATGGTTGGACCTGTTTTTTTTTGTTTGTTTGTTTTTTTAATCTAATCTCTCAAAATCTGTCTTTTGAATGGATTGCTTAAACAATCAAATTTATTGTTATTATCTATATGGTTGGATTTAAAGCTGTACTCTTGCTTTTGGTTTTTTATGTGTCCCATGATTTTTCTCCCTAGTCTTTCCTAAGTGTATAGATTTGTAGTGAGACATTTTAGTTTTTGTAATTATTTTTTAAGTTATATTTTTCAGTTATTTTCTTAGCAAATTCTTTGCAGTTTACAATATACACCCTAAATTATCCCAGTCTACTTTAGTTTATACTGACATGTGCAGTAAAATATAGAAATTTTACTATTATATAGTTCCACTCCCTCCCAATTTTTTTGTGCTATTAATGCTATTCACATTATGTCTATATTTAATGAACTAAGCAGGACATACCCTTTTAAGGAAGCTGAAAGGAAATGAGAGCAAATGTATGTTTATACTTTGCTATATTAAGCTTCTTATTTACCCTTTCTGGTTCTCCTCTATCTTACCTGTGAATTCAAGCTACTATGTGTTGTTATTTCTTTACTGGAATACAGCTTTGCTCCCACCCACCTGTTTGTGCTGTTATTGTCAAATATATTACATTTCTGTAATGCCAAGCAATGCAATCACATTTATAATGTTTTACACAATTGCTTTCTAAATCAGTCAAGTGGATACAAGATTTTAAAAATATGCAATTATACCATCATTGTATATTACCTACATAATTACCTTTATGTTGCTCTTTTTTCTTTCATGTTGCTTCAAATTACTGTCAGTTGTCACTTGCTTCATGCTTGAATAACTTTCTTTAGTACTTCTTATAAGGCAGTTCTGCTAATAACAAATTTCCTGTTTTTGTTTATAAGGGAATCGGTATTTCTCCTTCATTTTTTTTTTTTTTTTTTTTTTTTTTTTTTGCGGTATGCGGGCCTCTCACTGCTGTGGCCTCCCCCGTCGCGGAGCACAGGCTCCGGACGCGCAGGCTCCGGACGCGCAGGCTCCGGACGCACAGGCTCCGGACGCGCAGGCTCAGCGGCCATGGCTCACGGGCCCAGCCGCTCCGCGGCATATGGGATCCTCCCAGACCGGGGCACGAACCCGTATCCCCTGCATCGGCAGGCGGACTCTCAACCACTTGCGCCACCAGGGAGGCCCTCTCCTTCATTTTTGAAAATTAGCTATGCTGGTTATAAAATTCTTGGTTGACAGTTTTTACTTTCAGCACTTAGAATATGTCACCCTAATCCTATGGTCTTCACTGTTTCTGATAAGAATTCCCCTTTTAATCTTATTGGTGTTCCCTTGTACATGATGAGTCATTTTCTCTTGCTGCTTTCAAGATTTTCTCTTGGGTGTGGCTTCAGCATTTTGGCTATGGTGTGTCTGTGTGTGGAAAGTTTTATGTTCATCCTACTTGGAGTTTTTGAGTGTCTTGATATAGATTAATGTTTTCCACCAAATTTGGGAAGTTTTTAGCCGTTAGGTCTTCAACTATTTTTCTGTGCATTTCTCTTTCTCCTCTCTTTCTGATACTCACATTACATACATGTTGGTACATTTAATGAAATCTCACATTCCTCTGAGGCTCTCTTTTATTTTACTTATTCTTTATTCCTTTGTGTTCTTCTGATGCATGATCTCTATTGTTGTATCCTCAAGTTTGATGATTCTTTTTTGTTTTCTTTTGTTTTTTTGACAGTTCAAATCTGCTGCTGGGAACTTACATTGTATTTTTCATTTTTTAATTGTATTTTCCACTCCTGAATTTACATTTGGCTCCTTTTAATAATTTCTATATCTCTACCAATATTTTTCATTTGAAGAAACATTGTCATCATACTTTTCTTTAGTTCTTTAAGCATGGTTTCCTTTAGCCTTGGAATTTATCTATAATTGCTACTTTGATGTCTTTGTTTGCTAAGTCCAATATCTGGGCCTGTCAAAAGCAATTTACCTTGCCTGCTTTTTTCCCCATGTATGGGTCATGATTTCCTGTTTCTTTTCATGTCTCATATTTGTTTTTTGAATACTGGAGATTTTTGATAATTTACTGTAGTGATCGGGTACTGATCCCCTCAGGAATTATTGTTTTCTTGTTTGTTTTACTTATTTGTTTGTGACTTGGCAGAACTAATTTTACAAAGTTTACTTCCCCTACAGTGTGCAGTTCACAATATCCCTAATCAGAATTTTTTCCTTATTTTTTTTTCTTTAGGCTAGTTACCTAGTGATGGCCCATGGGCCAAAATAAGCCACTTATTTGTCAAAGGTTATGCTTAAATACTAAATCCCCTTAGGCAGTTAGATTTTTACCTTTCACCATTGGACCTGAAAGCTGATATCATAGTTCAGGGAGTCTACTTTTCTACTCTCCCCACCCCACTCCACCTCCCACCCACTGGGTCCTTTTACAGTCAGAGACTAGGAGATTGGAGGCTCCCTCTCTGATTTCTCCTGGAAAGGCACAGTCTTGGGCATATACACTGTCTTTCAGACTGCTAGGGACGAGTGTAATTTTATTCTTAAATCTGGCTTTCTATGAGTTGCTTCTGGGTCAAAATACTTTATTATTAATCAGTGTTTTGTCAGAGGTTGTATTTAATGCCAGTGTGGCCTCCGCCCTGTATTGATGGTTCCAAGTGTCCCTTGGGGCATGCTATCTCATCTGCCCTATGTCTTGCTGTGAATACTCCTGAATGGATGCACTCAAGCAAACGAGCACAGAATTGTCTATGATCACAGGAGGGCTCTTCTTCACTGTCTCTATTACACTTCTGGCTGCACTGATGCTTTGCTTGTATCAGAGCATGAAGTTCTCTACTCTCTATTGCAAATAAACTTAGTACTTTCAACAGAGTTGTGAAGATCTTTGTCCTTATAATCTCCTTTCTCTCTCTCCTCTCCTGCAGCACTACACCAGAGCTAGGGACTGTAACCTGTTTTCCCTGAGGTAACATGAGTGGCACTGGGGTGTGAATGGCAACTCCTAGACTTCTCTTTTTGCCTCTTCTGACATAGAACATCTAGCCTATGAGCGAGCTGGGCAGGGGCTATCAGGGTCCCAATATTTCAGCTGAGTGGTGGAAGAGAGCTTTGTTCTCAGCTGCAGCTGCCTGGGATAGAACTTCTGCAACACAGGCTGTGAGGGTGTGGGGGTGGGATGAGATATGTCAGCAATTTGCCCCTACAGGAATGAAACCATAAACTCAGACTGGGAGCTGTTGGGGAGGGGGACCCCATCTTCTTGGCTGCACATGGCCAGGGTAGAATTTCTGTAATACAGGGCTGATGTGTGTAATTAGCAAGTCATGGCTAACATGCCACAGACACTTGCTGTTCCTACTGAGATTTAGTAGATTTTCTTCAATGTGTATTTCTTCATTTGCTGGGAATTTCCAGAAACTTTGGAAAATAGTTTTTTAATTTCACCATTTAATTTATTGTTTTGCTGGGGAGGCAGTCCACTGTACTCCTTACTCCCTCATTCTGGAGGTCAGACACCATTTGGTTTTCTTATTGTGTTATTTCTGCTCAGACTTCTCATTCCTTTGCTGAGATTTTCAGACATTGGAAAGTTTTTGTTTTACTTTATTGAGAGTATTTATAATAGCCAGTTTTAAAATCCTTTTCTGTTAGTTGCAACACCTGGTCCATCTTGAAGTCAGACAATTGCTTTTCTCATTTGAATACGTTCCATTTTCTTGGTTCTTCATGTATCAATTTTGGATTGTATCCTGGACATTATGAATGCTGTGTAGGTTCTGAATTTTGTTAGTTTAATCCAATGAGGTTTTTTTTTTTTGGCTGTATTGGGTCTTCGTTGCTGCATGCAGGCTTTCTCTAGTTGCAGCGAGCTGGGGCTACTCTTCATTGCGGTGTGTGGGCTTCTCATTGTGGTTGCTTCTCGTTGCAGAGCACAGGCTCTTGGCATGCAGGCTTCAGTAGTTGCAGCACATGGGCTCAGTAGTTGCGGCACATGGGCCCTAGGGCATGCAGGCTTCAGCAGTTGTGGCACACAGGCTCTAAAGTGCACGCTCAGTAGTTGTGGTGCACAGGCTTAGTTGCTCTGTGGCATGTGGGATCTTACCAGACCAGGGCTCAAACCTGTGTCCCCTGCATTCGCAGGCGGATTCTTAACCACTGTGCCACCAGGGAAGTCCCTCCAATGAGTATTATTTCCATGTTTTTAGCAGATAATTTTCAGGGCTGACTTGAACTGCGAACTATTTCTTGTGAAGCAGATCCAGTCTCAGTTCAGATCTTCTGTGTTTTCCTGAGCTGCTTAGAGACTGTTTCTCACATGCAAAGGTATGCCTCCTATACTGTACTTAGCCTGGACTAGAAGTCACAGTGGTGGGAAATTACTTATATAGCTGCCTATTTTCTCTCTGCCAAGCAAGTATGAACCCCCTACCTGAAACTGTCTGCTTCTGTTTCCTCTCAAATACTTTTTAGTTCCTTTTTTATTATGTCCAAATTTTATACAGTAGATATTTTCTGCAAGCAGTCTTATCCAGTAGTATCTTATTCTGTTATACACAGATATGTGAAACATTTATGAGAAGATTTTAAACCAAACTTCAGTCTCTTTTATAGATATAGTGGCTTCACAGATGCAGTGTTTGATAGTAATATAGCCACTCCTGCTTTTTAAAAATTAGTCTTAGGATGTTATATTTTTGCTATCCTTTTACTATTAACTTACGTCTTTATATTTAAAGTTTTTTTAATTTGTAGACTTTATATAATTGAGTCTTGCTTTTTTAAATCCAATATGATAACTGACTTTGTAGTGTTTAACCATTTTCATTTAATGCAATTATCAATAGAGTTTAATTTAAATTCTGCTATTTGTTTTCAATTTGTCCAACATGATGTTTGTTCCTTTTCCCTTTTTTGTCTTCATTTGTATTAACTTCTTCTATGATTTCATTTTATCTTCATATTATTAGTTACGTTTCTTTATTTATACTTCAAGAATAGTATAAGAAACTTAAAACTCAATAATTCCATTTTTCCACTCCCAGCCCATGCTAGTGTTTATATACTTCGTGTTCTTTCCTATTTACAAAGCCCACAATATATTGTTATTATTTTGCTTTGACCAGTTAGTTTTCTTTAATAGGAAGAATGTCTTATTTTGATATTTTCCCACATTTTATATTTTTCACACATATTTACCATTTCTGACATTCTTCCTACATTTGTGTAGAGCCATATTTCCATCTGGCATAACTTTCAGTAATGACTTCCTTTAAAGTTCCTTGTGGTACTGGCCTGCTTGTAATGAATTATTTCAGATTTTGCATAGCTAAACTTTGCCTTTACTTTATAAAGATAATCTTTTCTGGGTTTAGTTTTCTAGTTGTTCTCCCTTTCCTTCCCCTCTTCCTTCTTCCTATGATTTAAAGATATTTCTCCATTGTGTTTTGAATTTTATGTTCTCTGTCATGAAAGATGCTATTATTTTTATATTTATTCTTCTATACCTAACACATTGTGACTACTTTTAAGATTTTCCTTTGTATCATTGCTTTTCAGCAATTTGTTTATGGTGTGACTTGGTGTAGTTTTCTTCATGTTTCTTCTTGGAGTTTAACTCCTTGAATTTGTGGGTGTGTAGCTTTCAACAAATTTAAAAGAATTTTGGACACCATTTCTTCAAATACTTTTTCCCTGTCCTCCCTCATCTCCATATGGGACTCAATTTACATATATGTTTAATCTCTTGATATGGCAGCAGCTCATTGACACTGTTGATATTTTCAGTCTTTTTACATTTATTTTGAATATTTCTACTGCCATGTCTTTCAGTTAACTTTTCTTTCTGCAGTGTCAAATCTGTTGCTCATCTCATTCAGTATACGTATTTTTTTAATTGTGGTTTTTATCTCCAGAATTAGAGTTGGGTCTTTTATGTATCTTCTACTTCTCTCCTTATCACACTTATGTTTTCTTATATCTTCTTGTTTTAATGTCCTTGTTTACAATTTCTATCATCTTCACCATTTCTGGGCCAGTTTCTACTGACTTTTCAATCTTTTGCTTCAAGTCCCATTTTCCTCAGCTCTGATATTTTGCAGCACAGATTCTAGCCAACTTTGCCTCCCAGCATTTTGAACTCTTCAGCTAAGCAAGACTGCCAGTCTGTTCAGTTCCCCCTTCCTGTGCTGTAATATGGAAGCTTTCTCTAGACAGTGAATTGGAGTATTCATAAGGCTCACTTGATTTGTATCCTTTTTTTTTTTCAGAGATGCCCCTTCTGTTCTGCTCACTGTCAAATATCTGAAAATTGTTGTTTTATTTGTCTAGTTTTGTATTTGGTTATGATTGGAGGGTAGATCAAATTTCTGTTGCTCCTTCATGGGCAGAAGTTAAAGACTGAGTTTTGTCAGTCTTAATGTAATTTTGGTTCTTGGTTTGTCTGTTTTTACTTGCCATGTTGTTGTTGTTTACTTTTGTTTTAGAAAAACCAGATCCTGGACTTGAAAAGTTCTAATTTTTCATCTTTCCTCATTACTCAATTTCTTTTTTCAAACCCTGTTTTTCTTTAGTGTTACTTTCCTGGGGGTTTCTCCTAATGGTTTCTTATGTTGAATTATTTAATTAATTTTGTTCTTAAATAAAATCTTTTAACACTTGGAATTTCTTTGTGTGCAAGTTTTAGCTTCATTTCACAAATGTATACAAGTATTGGTTTTATTTTATAAATTGTTCTGTTATTGTGCTAGTAATTTCTTGTTTGACTCACTTGTTATTTGGCACTGATAGTGTTTTAAAGTGTCCAAGTGGATACGTTTTGCTAATTTATAATTTTATAACTTTTCCTTCCCAATTTTTAAATTTAATAATTTATTAAAGTATACTTTATGAGTTTTTCTTATCTGAGAGGTTAAATTAAATATATAAATTCTATTTGCATATGTATAGCTAGAGACAGATATAGATATATATTAGTGTCTGGTGGGGCAGATACTTGACCAGTGGGAAATGGGACATGATGGGGGAAATAATTAGGAAATGATTTCCCCTAACTTTTCCTGGATAGACAGTTCAATGGTACATTCCATATGGTTTGTCAGATGGCCCTTCGTATCTAGTAAGCCCTAATGTTAGCCAACGTACTAATACATTATCGTATTGGCTCTCCCTCATTCTTTGAATTGCTCCCATGTTCCTCCTAGTTGCTCCCTGGGATCAAATTCTCCCAAAAAGTACCCACATTTAAGCTTTGTCTCAGATTCTGCTTTCTGGAAACTCAAGTCAACACATATATCAATTTGCTCACTAAAACCTCTAATGGCTTCCTGTACACTTAGAATGATATCCAAGCTACTTTCTCTCATTTACAAAACTTTACATGTTCTGACTTCATCTCCAATCATATTTTAACACAATCTCTTTGTCCACTAAGATTCAGCCATACTAGCCTTCTTTCCATTCTTTGAACACATTGAGCTTGTTTCTACCATAAGGGTTTTGGCACTAACATATTTTCCTTAGAATTTCCCTGTTCTCTCTGAAAGGCTGGCTCCTTGCCATTTGTGTCTCAGTTCCATGTGATTTTCTCAGAAAGAACTCCCTTGACCACCCAATCCTTAAATTATTACCATTTACTTTTTTTTTACTTAAATGATCTTATTTATTTCTTATTTTTTAAACATCTTTATTGGAGTGTAATTGCTTTACAATGTTGTGTGAGTTTCTGCTGTATAACAAAGTGAATCAGCTATACGTATACATATATCCCCATATCCCCTCCCTCTTGCGTCTCCCTCCCACCCTCCCTATCCCACCCCTCTAGGTGGTCACAAAGCACCGAGCTGATCTCCCCGAGCGATGCAGCTGCTTCCCACTAGCTATTTTACACTTAGTAGTGGATATATGTCAATGCTGCTCTCTCACTTCGTCCCAGCTTACCCTTCCCCCTCCTCGTGTCCTCAAGTCCATTCTCTATGTCTGTGTCTTTATTCCTGTCCTGCCCCTAGGTTCGTTAGAACCTTTTTTTTTTTTTTTTAGATTCCATATATATGTGTTAGCATATGGTATTTGTTTTTCTCTTTCTGACTTACTTCACCCTGTATGACAGACTCTAGGTCCATCCAACTCACTACAAATAGCTCAGTTTCATTTATTTTATGGCTGAGTAATATTCCATTGTATATATGTGCCACATTTTCTTTATCCATTCATCTGTTGATGGATACTTAAGTTAATTCCATATCCTGGCTATTGGAAATAGTGCTGCAATGAACATTGTGGTACATGACTCTTTTTGAATTATGGTTTTCTTAGGGTATATGCCCAGTAGTGGGATTGTTGGGTCATATGGTAGTTCTATTTTTAGTTTTTTAAGGAACCTCCATACTGTTCTCCACAGTGGCTGTATCAATTTACATTCCCACCAAAAGTACAAGAGGGTTCCCTTTTCTCCACACCCTCTCCAGCATTTATTGTTTATAGATTTTTTGATGATGGTCATTCTGACCGGTGTGAGGTGATACCTCACTGTAGTTTTGATTTGCATTTCTCTAATGATTAGTGATGCTGAGCATCCTTTCATGTGTTTGTTGGTAATCTGTCTATCTTCTTTGGAGAAATGTCTATTTAGGTCTTCTGACCATTTTTGGATTGAGGATTAATCTCCAAAATATACAAGCAGTTCATGTAGCTCAATACCATTTACTTTCTATTATACAGTTTACTCTAATTCTCCTAGCATTGATCAGGATCAGCTGTTTTGAATTTTTGTCTGAATTCCTCACTGCCATACAGAGATTAGATTAATCCTAAAATTAATCTTAAGAATAGAGACCTCAACTCTGTTATTACTATGTCTTGTTCACTGCTTGTACAGTGTCTGGCAGGGTAAGCACTCAATAAACATTTGCTTAATGAATAAATGAATAAAATCACTGTCTGAAACTCAATCATCTGTGTAGTTTTCAAAATATTGCTATGGCCTAAATGAGTTCTTTAAAGGTATTTTCCAATATTACTATCACTTCTTATTATATCCAACTCCCTTTGCATTTCATTCCACTTTGTTTTCATCTCATCCTCTCCTCTCCTTGTGGATTTTGGCTCCTATTTCCAAGGGGTCTTATGATTATTGTTTGGTTAGTTAGTCCTACCAATGGAGAGTTTTAATACAAATGGTACAGAGTTTGTCTTTGATCCTGAGGGCAGTAGATACCATCTCTGACCTTAATTGAAGATGTCAAACAATTTTACAAAATTGTCTTCTGGACCTGGCTAAAATTTTTTAAGATTTTCTCTGGGTTTCCATGGCATGGTACCCTTCCATCTCCTTTCCTCTTTTCCCCTCTAAATTGTTGTTTTCTGTTTATTCATCCTCAAATGAGCAGGGATCTATCCATATCCAGTGTTTATCATGAGATATTACATTGATATATTACCCTTTCCCCCAAGGCTAACAAATTCAAGTGCTCTCACATCCTCAGATCTAGACATGGTCAATGCTTTGAAGTACAAAACTTCCATTACAACTTCTACTGTCTGAAATATACTCAGTTAGTGGAGGTTATGGTGACCTGACATGAACCCTTACACTCTTGTTGCCCAGCACTCTGTATAGATGGAGCACATATTAAATTACAATTCTTAGTATGTATTATGTTTCTAAGGCCTATTCTAGCTCTACATTTATTTTTTTTCCCTTCCTAGCATTTTATTGCTGATTCTACAGCTGCCAGGATAGTCTACCAGAATTCTAGCTGCTTTAAAATAATAGCACCTTTATAGTTGTTTTGGTTGGCAATGACCTTGTGTTTCTGAACCAGGAAATAGAGTCTGAGGAGAGAGATGAAAGGTGCTCCTGACAACTTTCAAGAAAACAGGATTGCTTCTTTTCTAAATTATACCAAGAAAGAGCTATCAATTGTTTGCTTCAGTATAGTTTCATCAGCCTTAATGTTATTATTGGACATTTTATCCAGATTCTGGCAACAAGATGACAATCAGCTATAGTTTTCAGAACTGATATGAGTTTTCTAACTTTCCTGTATCTTCTTAGATATTTTAGTGGGTTACATCTAGGCTGTCAGCTAGAAGATTCCATTTTAAATTAAAATTTTCATTTAATTACTCATGGAGGTTTAATCCCTCATGGAGATTCAATTTTATTTTTCCTATATTTGTTTCCATTCGATATTTCCATTCAAAGGTTAAAAGTGTGTTAACACATGCAGAAACTAGAAAGAGATGGGAGAGAGCCAGAAAAATTATTTTTTTGAGTTCATAATATGTGCCAGGCATAGTGCTGTATGATTTATTTTGTCTTATTCTCATTCAACCATTGGAGTTAGGTGAAAATTATCCCTGTATTACACTGAAAAAATGAAGCCTCAAAGAGATTAGGTAATTTGCTCAAGGCTGCACAACTACATATTTGTTCAAGTTTTATTTGAAAGTACTATAATAAAGTGCAATAACAAATTATTAAACATCTGTTCATAACTAACCCACAGCTTTCACTTCCAGATTTTAAATGAAGTAACAGAAAACCAAAGCAATAATTCCCTCTTCCTAATCCATTTGCTTTTATTTAGAGAGATTTCCCTCTTTGTTAGAGACCCATACATAATTTGTAACTAGATATGTAAGTACAATTCTACAATCCAAACTGAAAAAGGATGTTCACGACATCTGTGCAACTTCATAAGAAAGCTGTTGTATCCCCAGACTGTAAAATTTGGTCATCTCATTTCTTATTGTATCAACAACTTTCCTGGCCAGGGACTGGACATCTAAATTATCAATTGAAAATAGGGCCCCAGGACTCAAGAAGCATGCACATCTAATAGGAGAATCACTGCCCCAACTCCATTATAAAGAAAAATACATTTATCTCTCAAGAGCCCCAGCTTCACTAAGGATTTTTCTGGAAGAACTCATCATGGGAAGCTTTGGAGGAGGCAGGTCTTGTGCCTCCTGTGAAAGGAGGGAATCCAGTGAAATCAAAAGGCAGGAGGCAGGGGTGTGTATATGGAAAGTCTCAGGAAAAGGGCTGGGGGTAGTAGTGGAAGAACCCACTGTGAATCTACTCTAGAGAGAATGTCACTGATAGGCTTGAGATTAGAACACATAAGTGGAGTGAGTCCTGCTAATGGAGAGCTTTGAAGGCAACAGTCAGGAGTTTATCTTTGATACAATGGATGGCAGTGGATGCCATCCCTGGACTTAATGAATAGGCTCTTTCCCCAGGCAGTGCGGTGGCCATGCAGGGCTGTTCTATGACACGTTTACTCCTAGAACGCTGCAGCCAGCAAAGGGGAGAAGAGACAAACAGGCTACTACTAAATTCAATGAGGAGGGGAAAGCAGTCCATTGTCATGTCATTGATTTGTACAGTTTGTTCACCTGTTTGTGGAGGGTCGTTTCATTTACTTGCTGTTCCTTTTTTCCCACTGCTCAGCACTCCTCCCAAGTATTGCTTGGTTATTGACTGAGTGTGACACTTTCTGTTTAAGTTAGGCAACTGGGATAGGAGGAGTGCATAAAGAAGGACAGTAGGCTCTGTTTAGTCAGTTATTCTACTCGTGCATAAAAAATTCATTGACCAGAAAGGGTTAATGCCCCTCCAAATGGCTTAACTTAATCCCCAAGTGCAATTGGCTCATTTGAAGGATTTGGCCCATTGAGTGCATGTTAGCAGAGAAGCTGAAACACCTCTTCACTAAATCCAGTGCAGTGAGTTTAAACCCGAGGGCATATAACAGGTCAGTAGCAGAGTCAAGAATAAAATCTTAGCCTTCTGAACCCCCTGAAAGTGCTCTCTTCACTTGACTAAGTTTCTTTCTTTTACAAGGTATGGGAAGAAAAATTAAGAAAAAAGTTAAGGCATCAAATAAAAAAGTACATATAGTAGCTTTTTTCAGACACACAGAAGGAAGAAATTTGGAAATAGATGAAACAGACTTCAAGTACAAGTTAAGCAAAAATTTTATAAATGCTTAAAATGCAGAAGGGCAACCGCCTCTGTTTTGGGATTGTGCATGGAATGCCCTTATGCCCTGCAGTGTGAAAGCAGCCATCTCTCCCTTGATCAGCTATCGAGATATTAAAATTAACATTGTTTCTGAATTACATACAAAGCGTATGTATTGGAAAGGCATATGGATACAGATGGAAAAAAATTTAAATAAAAATAATGGCTACTAAAAAGAGAACTAAACAAAGAATTGTGCATATGGGTAGTATAGTGGAGATGTTAAAAGCTCTTGGAGAATCAAAGGCCTGAGTTTGCATTTCTGCTCTGCCACTTTAGTAGTGGTGATCAAAGTCACTTAACCTTTTAGGCCTCAGATTCCTTATTTGGGGGACTGGGAGCAATGATTAAAATAGGCACTTTGTAGTATTCCTTGAGAATTAAATGAGATAGTTTATATAAGGTACTCAGGACAGTGCCTGACATACAATAGACAGTATGTGTTAGCTCTTATTATAGCTCACCAAAGGGCTATCTAAGTTGAGATTGTGGTGGACAGAGGACAAGTATAGGTTTAGGGAGATGACTTATAGTTTTCATGTATGTTTTCTGTTGGCAGCACCAAAGGTAAAGAGTAATGTAATCATGAGCACTTATATCCAGAACTAGGGAAATCAAATAGAATTTTAAAAAATGGAAAGCAAAGGTAGAATATCCAAAGAAACACACACAAAAAAACTGCTGAAAAACAAATGTAGATAAGCTTAACTTATGTTCTAAGAATGCAACATATATCTGTGTTAAAAAATTTTTTTAAAAGCGGGTCTTAAATTACTATATGGCCTAGCAAATCTGTTCTCCTATATCAGATTCTAAAATTTTGTAATTAAGGGAATATTGATGTGGTATAAACTGGAAAAGGAGATTTTTAGAATATGATTTTATTTAGATCAGAGCTGTGTCCACAGGCAATATGAATTGAAGACTCATGAATTTGATCAATAAAAATACTTAATTAAAAGATAATTGAGGTCAAACATATCCTTTCTTCAAAAAGACTTCTGAATCCAAATTATCTATATGACTGTCCACACTACCTGTTTTGATGTTATTGTTTCATTTAAGACATTATCCCATGTAGCAATGCAAAGAATTCTTTTGTTCAGTTAGTTACCCTGGCTACGCAAATTTTTGCCCAACAGCCTTGCCTTATCCTAGATTAATAATCTGTGAAGGTCCACCGAAACTCTAGAAAAACTTGTGTGTGTTTGTGTATGTGTATACATTTCTTTGGGTTCAGGGTACGTAGCACTTATCAGATCTTTGAAGGAGTATATGACATCAAAAAGTTGGAAACCATTAACTCTTTGGATGTTGCCCAAACATTTTCTGACCCAAGTTTACACTTTGTCTTTAAAATGACTTCTGCTTCTGGCCCCGTGACCATGCCTAGCCCACACCCTCATCACTGTTCACACTTGGTCCTTTTATTCCTGGTTTCTTGTCTTATCCCATAACCTTAGCTAGCCAACGCCAGGTACTGACAAGATTTTTTTGTTTTCTGATAGTTTACTTCATGGTGTCCGTAGCTACATGGAAAATGGATTTATCTGAATACATGAAATTTACCTAATTCAGATGAAAAACCTCTGATGGAGGGAGACATCAGGCTTACAGACTGAGAACAGAAACAAAGCCAGGGCTTTCTTCACTTCAGGGAGCTAAAACATAGATTCCAAAAGGCAAAAGGAGAGCACTGAATTGCACTGACTCACACCCTATGTGATATTGATATTGAACTTTTTATGGGTGTGTGTCATAACACATATTTTTCATAACAGGGAAGACAGAGTTTAGATGACAGAGTACAGGTACAGTTTATAATCCCGCACAATATTGAGAAGAAGGCTGTGTACTATAAAGGGAACATGTAAATATTGGGGAGATTAATTTGGTCATATTCCTCCCCTCCACTTTTATTTTTTTCCTTCTTGTCTTTATCTTCATCTTTTAATTCTTATTAATAACATTTTTTGCAAATATTTTTGCTTTCTGATCAGTAGAAATAATAACTTTCCTCTTCTTAGCAAGTAACATTTTTTCTTCTGATAAAGTCTGAGTTATCATTAGTTAGAATGTTTTGCACTGTTGCCAATTTGAAAGGCACTTTTCTAGGCTTTACTTTTCAAAGAAGTAGTCAAGGAGTTTAAAATCTAGTGGTCAAATTCACTGAATTGCTAGTTTTCAGTAATGAGGAACACTTACTGCTTTTCCCTCTCATTTCCAAGTAGAAGAAGTCCCTAGGCAGTGGTTCTTAATCAGGAGCAATTTCACACTCCCACTATCATCCCTGACATTGGGCAATATTTGGGTACATTTTGCATTGAAACACCTAATATTTGTGCTACTGGTATATAGTGGGTAGATCCTACAGTGCATAGGACAGCATCCTACAACAGAGAATTATCCAGTCCAAAATGTCAACAGTGCTGAGGATGAGAAACTCTGCCCAAGGATCTCACTCACCATGCCTAATGCTCTCCTTCCCCAGAGAAGAGGAACAACTTATTTGGTTTGCAAGTATGAAGAGGACTTGCTGCCAGTTTGTCCCTTTGCTTTTCTCTCTGGAATCCCACAGCCTACAGAGAGGGTGGCTTTATACCTGCTGTCAGTCACATGATAAAGTTGGTCAAGCAGGCTGTGCTCCTACCTCTGCAGACAAGCAGGGGTTTTGTTTGTTGTCTGTTTGATGGTAATGGGAATGGGGTGACTTCAATTCAGAGGAACCTTAGCAGGACTATTAGGACTTATCTAAGCTATGTCCTTCACTATTGCTTTTATCAGTAATAAAGCTGACATTTTGATCTCTGTTTGACTCTTGTATCATTCTCTGTAAATTGGTTCTGATCTCAGGTTGGGAACAGTGGTGTTATTTTTTGACCCCCTAGAACCCCAAATCTGTTACTGTCTTAATGGCTTACCTCCAGGATTCCTGGACTTCCATATCAGAGAATGTCACTCAGTCAAGGCTGCTAAAATGTAACACCAACTAATTAATTTAAGACACATGTTAGAGCTGAGATGATCAAAATAATAATACTAAATATCAGTTTCAAGCCTTCTTTTTTTCAGTGCAGCATTTTTGCTTTTTCATAGGTAATATAAAGGAAAATTTATTACAAAGATGACCTTATGGGATTTTTTTTTTTGTCTCTGAAAATAGCAGTTAATTCCTTACTCAGAAAAATCTAAATAAATCCTGTTATAGCTGTATGCATTTTATAACTACCTCCATGAATTTTCTTCACTGGTGATAGATAGATCAGCTGTATTGAACTTTGGGAAATAAGAAGCAAAGTAAAAGAGGTCACTTAGGGTTTGTAGCTAAAATAAGAGGAGGTAAAGTTATTCATTAGAACACTGTGGTTCTAACATGAAATAGATTCTATGAGGTATTGCCATAAATAATAAGATTGATTGCCCAAAGCCACACACAAGATCTAGCTCTCTGGTTTGTGTCATATTTGTATGTAAGAAGAATATACTGTTCTCATGACACTGCAGAGGGCTATTTATTCTAAGTGATTTTATTTTTTAATTTTTTTAATTTTAATTTTATTTATTTATTTTTAACATCTTTATTGGAGTATAATTGCTTTACAATGGTGTGTTAGTTTCTGCTTTATAACAAAGTGAATCAGTTATACATATACATATATCCCCATATCTCCTTCCTCTTGCATCTCCCTCTCACCCTCCCTATCCCACCCCTCTAGGTGGTCACAAAGCACCAAGATGATCTCCCTGTGCTATGCGGCTGCTTCCCACTTCTAAGTGATTTTAAAAAGAAGGGTGTTGTACACAACAATTTCAAACACCCTACAACCTTCCAGAAATAGGCCCTATCGGTCAGAATGGCTTAGCACATCTATGGTGCATTCTGTGAAGTTACACATCCAGTGCAGGTCTGCTGGGGCCCTGTGCTCTTTGCAGTCAGTCAGGGACCCAGCCTATCAGAGGGTTCACCTTCCACAGTCTCTTCCACAAAGTTAAGGGAATATGGAAAGTCACCTAGTGGTTTTTAACTCTTCTTCCACTAGGTGATTAGTGGAAGAAACTAGTCACCTAGTGGAAGGAGAAACATGTATTTCTGGTCTAGGCAGATCAATGATAATGTCTAATTTCAAAGGCAGTGAGTAGTGTAATCCTACCACGTGTCTGAAAGGGGAGGAGAACTGAAATGTGAATAGCTTTCCCAACTACCACACAAATTGTAACCAAAATTCCAGACCAAACCAACTATACTTCTCATCACATATTTAATTATATTTTCCATTAATGTCTATAGCAATTTACAAAGTGCACGGATTTCCAGAATAATCAGGATATCAAAAAATACTTTAGTGTAGGCAGGATTTTCATCATCTTATTTTTGGATGCTGTAGTGTTTACTATTTAGTGTTCCAGAGTCTCTGAGGCCTGTATAGACACAGTGATTCCCCGCTCTGTTCATGTCAGGCACAGCATGTACTAACATGGTGTACAATGTCATTTGGGAAGACCTGTAGTGTTGTAACTCCATATTCTCACAGGTGCCCAGCTGGAGCTGCTGCGGTGTCCCTATGGCATTTTCCTAAGAAAGTCTTAAAGGCACATACAAGAGTACTGCTTGCTACTTCTTTTACTTATGTCTTCATTTTCAGTGATATAGATTTAGGGAGAATATTATGGAAATGGTAGCTGCTGTACAAAGACTGCAGGGAAATGAAAGACTTTACCTGTCTGACTTGTTTTTGGAAAGGCCTCCTTCCAAATCAAATTTCCAAGTCAATTTGAAGAAGAACATTGAATATATAAAAAGAACTCTTAGGTGACTTGGGTTCTATTTTAGACTGTGTGCCCTTTGGACACCTCTCTCACCTTCTCTGAACCTCACCGGTATTCTCATCCACTAAGGGGGAGGGAGAATACATGCTGTCCTTGTTTACATTGTTCTCATAGATCTCAAATGCGATGGTGTTTGTGGTGGTATTCTGGGCGGAGTAAAGGCCGTGGATGGAGAGGGTTGATGGACGAGAGGAGGGAGAGGAGGTACAGGTGGAAAAGAGGAAGAAGGGGAAAAAGAAGGAAGAGGATGAGGAAAAGGAAGACAACACATTGCTCATGTGGGCCAATGGAAGCTGCATAAGAGTAAATATGAACTCGAAACAGGACACAGTGATATTCATGCACTCTGTGCAGTCCTAACAGTTAGGTAAGTAACACAAGTTTCCAAACACCTTTGAGAAGGGAAAGTTTATGACGGTTTTAATGTGATGTTCTAAATCATAACTTTTTGCCATTAAGCAAACAGTCCAAGATAATGTGGTGACTTTATATCTTTCTTGTTTAATCACCTAAATCTGGGCATTCTTGGGTATCTGTACGTACATGAGGTGCATTACTCTACAGTCTTGAGAGATACTGGACCCTGAACAGACAAATCCTTGCTTTGCTCTTTCACAGTGATAATAGTACCATTGGAAGCAATGGGATCAAGGGAATTAGAGGAAATGCTCATTAAAACAAATTTAAAAGGTCTAATGATTAAAATATTGATTAATTAGCTAAACATTGATTAGCAGTCACACTTTATCAACTACAAAGTTTCTAATTACTGTACCATTATTCCATAGATTGACCTGTTCTCTCCTGTCACTTATGATGAAGAACAATTTTTATTAAGTGGGTTTTGGATTTTTGACCTGTAAAATTTTAATAGGGAGTGCAAAGTGGGTGTCGTGTGTGGTTTGGCATTTTATTCACCAAGGGACTAATAGTTACTGTCTCTACTTAACCAGAAGCACAAGAGCACAGGAGGGATGAGAACACTTAGGGATTAAAATCTTACCATCTTCCCAATCAAGAAAAAAAAACAAAAGCCACATGTTCATCCACTGAATGAAGAATGAGGAAAATGTTTGCCCTTCTGTTACCAACCACAGAATGGTTGATACACTCAGCCAAACTGTATCAGTTACAGATTGTCCAGAAACACAGAAACACTGTGAGTAATATAGAATGAAGAAGTTGTTATAGAGGTTTAATTTTATGCACTTTGGGAGTGGGTTAAGTCATCTATAGAAGGCTTTTGCTCCTGCACCTGGTACTGGGCATGGTTTCAGCAGGGCAGACAGCTGGGAATAAATGACGGACTGGAAGTGGGGGAGAGTAAGGACAAACTGGAACTCACATCTGTCTCTCACTGGCTCCAACTTCAGTGATGCAGGTCACCTGCAAGAGAAGCTGGTTCTCTTCACCATGGAGCTGCCCATGCACATGGTCCAGTATTCAGAGATGCTGAAAAAGGAGATTCTGTAGCAGCTGGAGGAGCTTCTGGCCCAGCTACTGCCCCATGCCAACAAGCTAAGTCAGCAGATCAGGACAATATGTGTGAACTGCCACAGTGCCTGCACAGACGTTCAGAGTGTAGAAACAGTTGCCCTCTTACTTCTAGGTTCCAAATCTTGCAGGTAAATTTCTCTTGTGGTTCATCCTAACCCACCATCATCAGAAAAGGCAGTTGTGGGAAACAAAATTTCAACTTAACTAAGTTGACACAGTACAAAGCCACTACAAAAAGTGAAAAGGATTCTAATTTGCACTACCATAGCCACCAGCATCTGAACTGCTAAGGGCACGTCATACAAGAAGAGACATCAGGGCCCAGGTGCCACTTGGAAGGAGATTTACCAGCAAACTAACCATATTTTCCCTTTCAGTGAGAATCCTTTTTTTTTACAAATAGCAAGGCAAAGAAAGGAAACAAAAATGATTCATACCATGCCAATGAAAATAGTCCATTTTAAATATTTCAACTGGGCCATTTCTGGGCATCGAACAAAAGAAGATCTTGTTGATCTCAATAACTATTTAAATCTGCCGAGGCAGTGTTTATGCCCTGATTCACCAAAAGAAAAGGCCAACATGCCACACAGGGTTACAATCTCAATATAACTGTCTGGAAGTGCTGCTCCAGGTTTACTCCTGATGAGATCAGCTCGAAGGCCAGAAAGCAGATTTACAGCATAAACATAAATGAGCCGGGGGCACACCTTTCTGATCATACATACGCTTGATGGGCAAAATGCGCTTAGGACCTTATTGCCAAATAAGTAACAGCACGTAAGCTCCTTGCAGTCAGTGGAAAATGACATCCTGAAGACAATTCAAGGCAGGGCATTAGGCTGAGGAGATCAACAGCCACAGTTTGGGAAGAGACAGGATGTAGAGCTCCAGTTTGGTGCCCTGCAGGGGAGGGACTCCTACAGGGTTAGCTTCTGGACTCCACCAGGGGGCCACGTTTCAGAAACAGCTAGCTTACTGAAGCAATTGAAAGGGGAACTGCATTATGCCCAGATAAGAAGTGACTTACCCGCTTCTGTGTGTGAGGCAAAAAACAAAGGGAATACAATGCAAGCCTATAAGCCAAGTGAACCAGCCTGAGGTCTGAAGAATTCCTGACATTTCTCCCTATTTTACGTATCTGAATGTACTTTAGCACATGGGAAGGGAAGTCTTTTTGCTATTAGAAGTTTCCTTGTTCTCCTGCAGTTTAGATGACACATTTTATTCAGTACTAATCAAAAGCTAAAACTGCAAAAGGAAAGGAAGTGTTTAAGAAATTAACTGGATAACTCCAAGTTATCTGGGCACTTCAAAGTGCTTTCTGATCCTGAATTATGATTTTCTGCTCCTGACCATTTAGATTTGCATATACGATCATAATTATCTGAAGTAAGACGTGCAGGTAAATATCTGCTCTTACACTGTATTATATGTTGCAAATCTAAATATTAATTCAAATATAACATTAATAGATGAGCAGTCACAACACTACCTTAAAGAGTCATAGCAGTTTCCCATTTTTCTAGTGAAAATATGGAAACAGTGTCAGAGAAGTAACATAGATTGTGAAATTTGAGGCTACTGATAGTATAATACTGAGGCTAAATTAGGAGATAAACAAAACATCCTGCTAACAGTAAAAGAAGAAAAATAAAATATCTCATTATTAAATATTTATGTCTTCTTCCCATTTTAATATTGGGTTTTATTATTGTTTATGAATTTGGAAGAATTCCTTGCATATTAAGATATATATCTAGATATAGATAGATAGATAAAGATAGAGATAGATATGATAGGTAGACAGATAGATAAGATAGATAGATAACTGAACTTACGGCTCATATGTTTTCATCTTTTCTTGTCTAATTAAAGAAATACTAGCTACAAATCTGCTGTGGTAAAGCTTTGTCTTCACCCCATAAATTTACTTACGTAATGCAGTAGACACATAGAGATACTGCCCAGATTCCCCTTCAAGGAAGTATTTTCATTGATGAAAGGGAATGCATAAGAGTGCACAAAGTACCATGTGTTTTAGATGTAGGAAGAAAATAGTAGCTATAGGGACAATGGGATGTATTGGCTCCTGCTAAGCCCCATTGATGCTCCATGAGAGATAAAAACTGATAGAGTGGAAAGTTGTAAAAGCCAAAGGGCCTTGTTGGTTGCACACAAAAGTTCTCATCACCTCCAACTGGAGGGAGGAGAAGGCTGAGAACCAAGCTTGGGACATACTAGTCTAAGTGGCTGAACTTCAAATACAGTTAACCCCCTAACCAAGGCAGGGCTGTTATGTCAGTACCTAGAATAAAACCCCAGAACCTGACAGTAGAGATGAGAATATCTGGGTGGATTCACCACAATTTTGGGTCCCAGACTCCTCTGAAACCTATTAGTCTGCAAGAATTGTCTACTGTCCTGGTTAAGAGATAACAGTCCTCCTACACTGGAAGACAATGCAGAGACTTATTCCCTGCAAGACAACATTGTCCCTCTCAGGAACTACCATCACTTGCCCTTAGGTCTATAAGTAAGGTTGAGTCAGCTAGAGACATTCTGAGTCTGATAAGAGAGGTATGAGACTATACTCCAAAAGATCCATAAGACTTTGCCAGCAGAACTGGGAGAGTATGCAAGGGAATGAATTATTTACCTGGGAAATTGTTCACTGGGGAAAAGGGAATGCTCCAGAATTTAAGGGATTGCTGGACCTCCATATACAGAGAAATTGATTCAAGTGGTGCAAGGAATTGTCTGTTGTAGACACAAAGATACATCTCCCAGATGTCCATACCAGGAAGAATTGTTGCAAGCGGCCTCCAGCTGTCAGGTCCTTCAGGGTCTGTCCCAGCTGTCTTGCCCAAGGTCATTCCCTTCCAAGAGCATCCTATAGCTGGTGACTGAGCAAGGCCAAGGTATAAAACCTGACCAGTTCAGCCCAACATAAGACACTAATGGGCAATTCTTGCTCCAAAACTTCATACTCTATTGGTATATTGGTTTCCTGGGGCTCCTTAAAACAAGAATATATTGTCTCACAATGCTGGAGGTTAGAAATCCAAATCCAAAATCAAGTTGTTGGTAGGGTTGGTTCTTTCTGAGGTTCTGAGGAAAATCTCTTCCATGCCTCTCTCCCACCTTGTGATAGCCTCAGGCCTTCCTTGGCTTATAATTGCATCACTCCAATCTTCCTTCTCCACTTGGCATTCCCTTGTCTCTGTGACTTCATATGACTGTATCTTCACATGGCTGTGTTCTTAATAAGGAGGACAGTCATATTAGATTGAGAATCCATCATACTCCAGTATGACCTCATTTTAACTTAACTGATTACATCTGCAAAGGCCCCATTTCCAAACAGCGTTACATTCACAGTTATTGGGAGTTAGGACTTCAACATCTTTTTGGAGGGAGGGGCGTGGACACAATTCAGCCCATAACAGTTGGCTGTGGTTCTGTTTTACCTGCTTGGCAGTTTGAATTCTCTCTGTCCAGTCTTATTTATTTCCTCTTATTTTCTTATCTTCACAGGTTTTGTTCCTTAAAAAACATTATATTTAAAACCTTTCAGCTTCTGCTTTGAAAAAACCCAGTCTGTGACTTAATATTCAGATTGCCATTGTTTTTTATATGTTTATATTGTTGTTACAAGTCATTTCAGGACTCTCCACTGATTTTCACTTATTCCTATAACAATATTGTATCGTCTTAATTGTTAGAGCTACAAGTTTTGATAACTAGTTTTGTGAGTCATTCATATGTTGTCTAATCCCATTCTTCTTCAAAATATCTTAGTGCAATTTTTCACCTTTACTCTGCCAGACGTGTTTTAATTTCAGCTCATCAAATTCCATGAAAACAACTTGATTAGAATTGTATTGAATCAATATATTTATATACATATATAAATCTAAGGATATTTGGACATCATTAAGAATTATATATTCTCAATGATGACCACCAAATTATCTCTATTTAAATTTTCTATTATGCCCATAGTAAGATTTTGTATGTTTAGGCATAAAGTTCAGACACACCATTTTTAGATACATTTATATTCTTATATTTAGGTACATTATTATACATTTTTTATTTAGATACATTATAAATAACTCACAGCCTTAATAATTGTCTAAAATCTTCATTTATGACTTGAATTTGTCAAATTTCTCTTTGTAATTCTGTCGCTTTGTTTCAAACCTATTTATAGGCTACATCATTAGGTGTATATAAAAATCATGATTTTGGGGCTTCCTTGGTGGCGCAGGGGTTGGGAGTCCGCCTGCCGATGCAGGGGACACGGGTTCGTGCCCCGGTCCAGGAGGATCCCACATGCCGCGGAGTGACTGGGCCCGTGAGCCCTGGCTGCTGAGCCTGCGCGTCCGGAGCCTGTGCTCTGCAGCAGGAGAGGCCACAGCAGTGAGAGGCCCGCATACCGCCAAAAAAAAAAAAAAATCATGATTTTGTACATCTTGGTAGGCTGGTCTTTTTGTTATTACTATTATTTTTTAAGTTTATTAATGCATTTTTTTTTGTTTTCTATTTTGTCATTTTTAATATGCCTTCATCAACTTTCTTTTAGTTATTGCTTTGCTGGTGTATAATCTTTTTCCCATTCTTATTATTGGATTGGATTTTTAAACTCCAATCTGAGAGTTTCAGACATTTAATCAGTGAGTTTAAGCCATTTACATTTATTATGGTTGTTAAAATATTTGGACTAATTTCTATGTTCTTATTTTATATTTTCAGTTTACCATGCTTTCTTTTATTCCATAATTTTCTTCTTTCTTGTCTTCATTGGAAAAAATAACGTAGTTTCTCATTTTTCCCCCCTGTGCATCCTTGGAAGCTATGAGTTTCATTTCTATTATTTCAGTTGTTACTCCTAAAAGTTTAACACATAGGTAGAAAAAAATTTTTTGAACCCTGGTAGAAGGGTGACTTAGATTGCTTTATTGACTACAATATAGCTGAAAGATTTTTGTAAATTCCCTCTCCATTTAAAAGGAAAGTGTAATTTTTGTTTTTTATAGAACATTCAACCTTCTACTAAATAAATTGCATTAATAAATAAAATTGTATGTTCACATGAAATCAATGAGTTTTATATTAAAGGAGTTTAATAAATTCAAATAAACTATGCAAGTGACCTAGATAAGAATAAATCAGAACCAATCATCAATGTCCTCAATTTTAATTAATTAATTAATTAATGCCAACATAGTTCATTTGGACTAATAAATCTAAATAGTATGCAATCTCTGGTCCATAACTAGTAAAATGTTTATACTAGTTTTCTTTTCTTAAAATTTTATTTTCAAATCTACTGGCATCAAGTTTAAATGAGCTTATGAAAAGACACAGATGGTTAGATACACCACCTATTTAGACAATTATTGTAGGGTGGTCTTACACCCAAACCATAATGCAAAACTTTTTACATCCCCTGTGACAGAAGATTCTTGTCCCCATTGATGTATTTTATTGTTTATTGTTTAAAATTATAGTTGATTTACAATATTGTGTTAGTTTCAGGTGTACAGAAAAATTATTCAGTTATATATATATATATTTCAGATTATTTTCCATTATAGGTTATTACAAGTTATTGAATATAGTTAACTGTGTAAATCCTTGTTGTTTACCTATTTTATGTATAGTAGTTTGTATCTGTTAATCCCATACTCCTAATTTATCCCTCCTCCCTCCATTTCCTCTTTAGTAATCATGTTTGTTTTCTATGTCTTTGAGTCTATTTCTGTTTTGTATACAGATTCATTTGTATTATTTTTTAGATTTCACATATAAGTGATATCATATAATATTTGTCTTTCACTGACTAACTTCACTTAGTATGATATTCTCTAGTTCCACCCATGTTGCTGCAAATGGCAACATTTCATTTTTTATGGCTGAGTAATATTCCATTGTGTATATATACCACATCTTCTTAAACCAATCCTCTGCTGATGGACATTTGGGTTGTTTCCATGTCTTGGCTATTGTAAATAGTGTTGCTATGAACATTTAGGTGCATGTATCTTTTTTTTCTTTTAATTTTTATATTTTTTAACATCTTTATTGGAGTATAATTGATTTACAATGGTGTGTTTCTGCTTTATAACAAAGTGAATCAGTTATACATATACATATGTCCCCAGATCTCTTCCCTCTTGCATCTCCCTCCCTCCCACCCTCCCTATCCCACCCCTCTAGGTGGTCACAAACCACCCAGCTGATCTCCCTGTGCTATGCGGCTGCTTCCCACTAGCTTTCTATTTTACGTTTAGTAGTGTATATATGTCCATGCCACTCTCTCGCTTTGTCCCAGCTTACCCTTCCCCCTCCTCGTGTCCTCAAGTCCATTCTCTATGTCTGCATCTTTATTCCTGTCCTGCCCCTAGGTTCATCAGAACCATTTTTTTTTTTTAGATTCCATATATATATATATGTTAGTATACAGTATTTGTTTTTCTCTTTCTGACTTACTTCACTCTGTATGACAGTCTCTAGGTCCATCCACCTCACCACAAATACCTCAGTTTCGTTCCTTTTTATGGCTGAGTAATATTCCGTTGTATATATGTGCCACATCTTCTTTATCCATTCATCTGTTGATGGACACTTAGGTTGCTTCCATGTCCTGGCTATTGTAAATAGAGCTGCAGTGAACATTTTGATACATGACTCTTTTTGAATTATGGTTTTCTCAGGGTATATGGCATGTATCTTTTTGAATTAGAGTTTCATCTTTTCTGAATATATGCCCAGGGGAGTGCTGGGTCATATGGTAGCTCTACTTTTAGTTTTTTAGGGAACCTCCGTACTGTTTTCCATAGTGACTGCACCAATTTACATTCCCACCAACAGTGTAGAAGGATTCCTTTTACTCCACACCCTCTCCAGAATTTATTATTTGTAGACCTTTTGATGATAGCCATTCTGACCCATGTGAGGTGATACCACATTGTGGTTTTTACTTGCATTTCACTAAAAATTAGTGACGTTGAGCATCTTTTCATGTTCCTGTTGGCCATCTGTATGTCTTCTTTGGAGCTTATTGATATATTTTATGATCAACTCATTTTACTACCTCCCTCAATGTAACCTTTTATTTACCTACCACTGTACCATTTGAAAAAATGGAGGGCATGGAACACTTTTGGCTTCTCATTTATCTCTAAAATTAATTATATCAATAAACACTTTTTATACTCAGGGCTTTGATGGCTTCTGAGGCTTACCTTAAAGCTTAAAATTAACATACTACAAACAACAACAATGTAGTTAAATATAGTTAAAATGTAAAACCAGGCTTTTGTGGTCAATTTAACCTTAGAATTTAGAATTGTTCAATATTTAAGATCAAACTCAGTATATTATATAAAAACATTTGAAAATTTGAAAAGACATTTATATTTTTCTGAAATTTAAAAAATCAATTCAACCATTAATTTATTCCAAATAGAGTTATATGATTATTATAAAATAAGATATATTTTTCTATTACTTAAATTTTATTTTATTCTTAGGAAGTATGATGTTAGGCATAAACTAGGACTTTGAGTTGCATGTAATAAAAATCTAATCCATACCTTGATTTAAGAAACAAGAGGGATTTATTTTAAGGATACTGTGATCTTCACAAAACAAGGACAAGGTAACAATTGCATCCAGGGACATAAGTAGCATTAGGAGTCTCCCTTTATATCTACTTCCATTCTTCTTTGAACATCTTGTTTATTCTTTACTTTCTCTTCTCAGACTAACTAGTGCTATTTTTCTGGTCTTTTGAGCAGAGAACATGGCTGTTGACTTCTCATGAACTGTATATAGTACAGCATCAAATAGAGAGAAACTGATTTTACAGACATTTTCCTTTTTCTAAATGCTATGAAATAGTCTGATAGGTTCAGCTTGGGTAAAGTACCTACTGCTGGACAGTTGCTTTTAGCCAGGGGACAGTAGCTAAAGAAGGAACTGCAATTTATCTTACTAGGATTAAGAGTCCTTCCTTGAACTTATCAACTGAGACCAGGAGTCATATGCCATCATACCACTAGGGCAGTGTCTATTATATTCAGGTGTCAAAGGGGACATATAGGGCAATTTTTCAAAGGAAAGAAAATACTTTCCCAACAAAATAGGAGGTGAACATGCTGGGTCAGTAAAGCCAAGTTAGTAGCATCCATATGCATGAGCACTTAACAAAAGTGTTCTCCTTATGAACTTGTAAGAAAACACAAGGATGAGTCTTTTGAAAAATGACAATCTCATTTAAAAAATTTAAAGTAGACATTATTGATCCCAATACTTCTGATTCGAATGCCCAACTGTCATCTGCACAAGAAGCAGGTATTGCCTCCATTTTTCTGAAGAGTAAGCTGATGTGACTTTGCCACTCAGTGGATTTTTTGGGACCTTTTAGTTGCAAGTGATAGCCAACCCATTTCAAACTGGTTTAAGTAGAAAGGGAATTAAATACAACCTCACTTTTAAACTTATTTAAATAGCCATTTACCAGGAAATCGATTGGATTCAATAATATTATATTGAATGCTTGACAACTGGGAGGTAGCAGTAGATATTGAGTTTACCATCCTGAGCTGAACAGAGTGACTGTGGGGTCCAGCCACAAATCTGAGTAAGGAAAAGCTATGAGAAGGTAAAAAATGTATAAATATCAGAATGTACACGTGCAGTTGAACTCCCTACTGAATCTGTCTCCTGCTTGGAGGAAATGATGAGAATCTAGTCAGTATCGATCATCAGGGAAATTCAGTTCTCTGAACCTCCGTGAGGTTTTCAGCATTGAGATAGCATTCTTTTGGCATTACCTTTGTTTTTCCTTTGGCAATTCCTAGATAATGCAACAAAGTATTATCCTGAATGTTAAGGAGAGGGCTGGGCTCCACCTGACTCCTTTGAGAGTCCTCTGTGGCCATGGCACAGTCTACAGAGAGCAGTAAGACAATGAAAAAACTAATACTCTCCAAGCCCCGACATGATAAATTTAAAAAATAAAAACTTGTCAGACTTTGTACTAAAACTAATGATAATAATATGTGTCTGGAAAATGGGTTAACATTGTTAATATAGAAGGAAGAAATTATTTCATCTCCTTTGTTCCTTTCTGGTTAGATTAAAACTTTGTAGAAATACTCCTTGTAGATTTGATTATACCCTGTGTTGGCCCCCGCCTTTAGTCCCTATTATGTCTGTGCAGCTAAGGACAGACAAAGAGATTAAGATCAAGGGTTCTCTGATATTGCAGATCTATATTCTGAGTGACCATAAAATCGTGCTGCCAATAGCCTTTACTTTTACAGCTCTGAGGGGAGAGGAAGAAAACAAGATTAAGAGAATTGAGATGTTTTGATAGAGAGCATCTTAGGCTTTCCAAAAAGCCCATCAGTCTATAAAAGTAGAAATATACATATGTGTTCGGAACAAAACTGTTCTTGCCAACATCAATGAAAGAGGTTTTGAAGGGAGTGTACTTCAGCATTTAGCTAGACACAATTCAATGATTTCAGGTGCTGATTTGTAAACTAACAACATAAAAAAAGCTCTTTGTTGCTTTATAAACATGAAGTGGTGTGATTCCTTTGGGAATTCTGAACAAGCAAATATTTTTGTTAGACATGGCAGTGTTTTACAAGAATATGTAATTATCATAGGTTTTAGTGTAAATCCTGAGAAGATGTTTTTACTTAGCATGTAAAGGGCTTGGCAAAGCATTTCATCTGGAGTACAGGAATCGGGCCTATTAATATGAGAATTATATACAAATCCTCTAAGGCGTGGATGGGAGAATAAACCTCATACTGTGCATATGCAGCAGCTATGTTAACATGATAGATTTTCAGTGTTCTACCAGATCTATTACTGTGTTTTGGGCCAATAGTCCATGAATTTGAAGGATTTATACAATGGAGCATAACAGCTCTGTAGGTATAATTATGTCCCATCAGATGAAAAAATGTCTTTTTAAAACCTTCCTATTAACCTGTTTGCTCCATAGACAATAATCCTTTGAAGGTTAAATTATATACAAAGCAAAATGGGCCAAATCACCTCATTTTGCATTTTAAAATGTATTTATGGTGAAAAAGCTCTCCAAAATGGGAGAGTAGAAATTGTACCCAAGAGTACCATCAAATCAAGGTGATTTTTAAATGTGAGTAAAAGGCACTACTTCCAATTTCTGCTCAGGGGATAAATCTTGATAACCCAAAGATAACACACTCCTTTATGTACCATTTACAATCACAATCATCTAAAAATAAATCAAACAATTGAATACAATCCGAGTAGTCAAATAACACGAGATAACAGCTCTCAAAGCATGGGCAGGCACAAAGAATCATGATGAAGCTGTAAGCTACCAGTTAAATGGAAAAACATTGTTAAAATCTTTTACATTGCCTATATCTTGTCTATGCTTGGTACTTAGATGAGAAAAATTAGATCACATGAATTTTGAATTATTGATATAATTTTATTCCTTTCACAAATATTGTTGAATCTAGTATTTTGTTCAACACGTGCTAAGTATTTAATGCATTTTAATGAATGTATCAATGGGGTCTAAATTATTAATTTAATGTCTCTCTCAGATAGTAGGAGTCTTCTGATAACATTACCTTAAACCATAAAAGCAACTACAATGAGTTGCTGGAGACAAGTGCTTGCTGATCAAGGCATTGTTATGCCCTTTATGGCAAACCACAAATCAGCCTCTCATCCCAACTACCTAGAACCAATCCTGATACAGAGGTGCTCTCATTTCAAAGTTAAGTACTGATGGTATAGACCTGTTTAAGATTTTGAGTGTATAAGCTCAATTATTCAATTAAAAAATTTGAAAGAAGAATAGTTAAGTGGGTCAATGCAGAGAAAAGATTGTTTCTTTCAATTGGGTACTTTGGTGAATGTCTTTCCACTATCATCCTTACATGCTGTTCTCCTTTTTCATTTGAATTCCTGTTAGTGACATTTATTATTTTTCCATAAATTTTGGAAAAGTACTTTGAAGTCTTTGGAGAAATGACAATATAAATCAAAAGAGAAATTAAAAATAAACACAATATAAGTCTAAAGAGGAATAGAAAATAAACATCTGTGAACTCTCCCAAAGTCCTCTTCTCTTTAGCAAATACAGAATTAGAAAGAATGGAAAAGAATGGACAAGACAATAAAAAGTGACTAGCAAGGGACTTCCCTGGTGGTCCAGTAGTTAAGACTCCATGGGCACGGTTTTGATCCCTGGTTGGGGAACTAAGGTCCCACATGACATGGGGCATGGCCAAAGAAAAAAACAAACAAACAAAAAATGTGACTAGCAAAATTATACCCTATCTGCATGCAGTGTGGTAGTACACATTCTTACTATCTCATAGTGCAATTCTCCTTCAGATAGAGATCTGTGAATGGATTTAATTATAATACGGGTCCCTTTAATCTGTATGCTATGCCAGCTCATTTGTAAGCCTATGCATTATTAAGTATGTTGTGATAATTAGGAAGCCTACACTTTTAAAGTGATCCTTACCAAACCTAAATATAAACAATCAGTGCAAGATAACTCTTCCCCCCAATAGTAGAGAGATTAAAACTGGAAAATTCCAAGTAATCTTTTCCTTCTCTCTTCCATACGTGGCATGAAAGAGGCCCATTTCCATTCAACTCAGCTTTTTCCTGTAAAGATATGTAGGAGTGAGAGGGGTAAATTGCTGTTGTAAAGAACTCCAAGACTGTTAGCTTCCTCTGTGTCCTCATTTTGGGCTGAAGGTCCCATATTACAACTTGGTAGGAATATGTTCTCAAACACTTTGCCTCCCTGGGCGTTTATGTTCTGCTCTCAGAAAGCACATTTGAGGTGTGGATAGGCAAATCCACATGGGTAAAATGCCTGGGGGGGGTCTACTCTGATTCCTAAGCTGTTATTTGGCAGATTGTAGAGACTGAGGAAAGGAGCATGACGCTTCCATAAAGAAGCCACACAAATTCCTTTTTTCTCTTTTATTTTGGAGGCCCATGGGAGTGTCTTCCAAATGGAAAGGGTAAAACTACACTGGGTATTATTCAAATCTCCTTCATGCCATTGGGGAAATGTTCTCATTTCCTCTACAAAGGGACCACTCACGTGATTAGGCAATGGGGTTTTGTTTTTATTTTTATTTTTGCATCCAGTTGTGAATGTTTGGCAATGGAAATGCCAATGGGCACAAATTCAGGGATATAACATGTTATCTTTTTACATTAGGCCTGACACAGGCTGCAAGGAGAAAGTGTCTGCTGAAGGGGTTTTAGCTTATCTTATTCTTTTGTAGGTCACTAAAGGCAAGACTTTTTTAATAGATTAATCTTCTGAATGTAGGAGTTTGTGTACTTCTTGTTACAAAATGTTTGCCATCTTACTTTTAAGACTCAAGTTTATTAAAGGGGAATGATATTGAGAGTTTGACACCCGAAAAATCTTTCAACTTTTGTATTCTAGGCATTCATGACTGTGACCTAATTTGAGCTCTGGGCACTAAATTAGCATATGGGTTGTGCATAGCACTGCAGAGGACAACATATTAGAGGGAAAGAGCCAACTTTCCTTCCCCACCTTTTCCCAGGCAAAATTATGCACTGGCCACACTACTGAGCATTAGGTAAACCTAATGTTGCCCTTGATGGGATAAAGAATATCAGATTCATTAATATGGTAAATAATATAATCAATTGGGAACACAGTGTTTCAACCATGCATTAGAAATATTTGTTTTTAAAACCTCTCCCAGCAATTACCCCATTGGTATTTATAAATTGCAATCACACAAGCAGATCAAGGAAACTCACTGGAGCAATTACCTATGCATGAATGATTTCACCTTTCAGGACACTAGTAAAAGTAAGACATCAAATAAAACTAGTTTATCTTTCTCTGTAGCTTGGAGATTGAGAGCTATTTCATGCTTGAAAACTGGCATTAGTGCACCAGGATAAGGTCATGTGCTAATTCCAGTAATTTACACTAAAGGAAAAGAAAAGGAAAGAAATAAAGGAAAGGATAGAAGAAGAATGAAAAATAGAACCACGAGAAGTCAGCTAGCATTAAATTAGCCTAGGAAACTTGTAAGCAGATACCCAAAAATCTGCCTGCCCTCTTCATAAATAGGTTGCAGAAATCATTGCCAGTTTAGCCTGCTTGGAACTACTTTCCAAACCAGAGTTGGAAGACATGGTGCGTACGTCAAAAAATGCTATTCCACATAAATATACAACATATAATTCCACTATTTCATATAACAGGGATACCCCAAGCATCTTTAAGGTTTCAGACACAGCCTGGTTTCCATGAAAGATCAATTTCCTCCTTTTCTTCATGTTAAAGGGTGATGAGGTCTGGGGAGGAAGGAGGAGAAAGCAAGGGAGAGGTATTGAATCTTTTGGAAAAGTAGTGGTACAAATATCCTATGATGACCTGCCCAACTGCGTAATTAAAATTCTCTGTGAAGCCTCCATTGGTATGATTGCAAATCGTTGTAAAGCATAAATGATTTTAAAATACATGGTAATTTTGAAGCTGCAAGCCATCTGATAATTACCCAATGCAACTGATGTAGCTGGGTGATAATGAATGTTTTAAAAGAGAGATGTCACCACTTAATTGAATTCCCTACAAAGTCCTATCTTTACTACATTTTCTTTATGTTGTCTACTGCTTGACTTCCAGGCTATTTCTAAGGAGAAGCACAGTGGATCAAAATAGATTATACAATGAGTTAGGCCACTCTAATGGCTCATGTAGGTCCACACATGAACCAGTTGGTTGTGGGACATTTCTTCTGCTCACTGAACACTTGCTCCAGCCATATTTGGGCTTCTTCAAACCTGGGAAGTTCATGACCTCCTCTGGCCTTTGTTGTTGCTCCTTCCTCAGCCTAATATGCTCCCCTCATATTTCCTCATGGCTCATTCAGACCTCTTACTCAAATTCCACTTCCTGATGATCACTTCCCACTTCTCTACCCCTTCATTACTCTATCCTCTTACCATGCTCTACTTTTCTGCATAGCACTTATTATCCTCTGAATTTATCATGTTCATTTATCTGTACACTAGAATATAATTTACATGAGAGCTGGAATTTTATCTCCCCTATTCACTGCTTTCAACCCCAGGATCTGGCATATAGAAAACATGCAATGTATAAATGGCAAATGAATGCATTCACTTATCCATGCATAGAAAGAATGTAGCAACTAATTATTGACTCAATGGTTGGTTGTCTTCCTGGTTGTCATTCTAAATCTTAGAACTGTTGTAGATCTACTGACATTCTTATTGCAATAAACTGCATATCCACCTCTCAAATGAGGGCAGCAAGATCTTTAACGTTGGATATATAAAAATACTTATATTAAAAAAACAAACAAACAAGAGAAACAAAACATCGCACTGTGTAATGTAGTTGGATGGCTTTGACCCAAGATAATCAAACCCCACCACAACCCTTCCTAATCAGACATACCTTATTCCCATTCTTATAAAAACTCTTCATGTGTTTATTTATTTGCACAATATCTGAATTGAAAGGGGTCCCATTTTAAAATTGTATCTGTTTGTGTCATAACCTTAATGTCACTTAAAGCTACACCTTTAGGAGAATCTATTTAAAATTAAAATAATTACTTAAGAATAGTGCCTATATTTTGGAATTTTAGGAATGTAATCAGGGTAGGCAGCCACTACATTGTGCTACAAATCTGAATGTGAAATTTCAGAAATCCTCCTTGCATTAAAAATGAATTAACTGTGTGATTATTAATTGTGCATATTCCAATCCCTTTGTGCTGTACTGCATGTTTCTTGAATCTCATTTGAATCCTTTGGCTAAGTAATGTGTCAAGGGGGGTACGAGCCTGAATGCCTGAGTTATTTAAAAGGCAGGACAGCTCTTCCAGATTAGAATACCAATGAGTGGGGTTAAAAAGGCTCTCCTGTAGTTGGAGGGCAGCTCTCAGTCTGAAAAGTACCTGAAAAGGACCTCTATGGACTAATTTTCAGAATCACATTGTAATGTGGGCTCATGTCAATCATCAGAACAGACAGCTTCATCCCATGATATAAACTAGTTATACATTCAAGAGCTGCCAGAAGATCTTCATTAAAAAGGGACTTAGCATTAAAGGAAAAAGGTTGTTTTATTATAATACTTCAAACTCAGTTTTTTGTTTTATATGTTCTCAGAATTCTTTTTTGTTCTTCACTACAATATCAAAAAAGTACCATAGAAGAAGGAAAACATTAAATATTCCATTTTTAAATAGGAATCAAGGAAGCTTTCTCGTTTAAGGCATTAAAATCATATACATTTTTCCTAAATTTATTCATGGCTTTGAATAACAAAAAGAAATCTCTAGATGTAATAGGAGGATGTTTTTCATCTTTTGTGGGAAGGGATTTGCAAAGCTGACTACTCAAGGTAAAATATCTACTGGCAAAGTGTATCAGTAAGAGCCTGATACATATAAATTTGTATAAAACCTTTGGGCTCTCCACAAGCTTCCAGATATCAGTTAGATATTACAATTGATGTCATTAAAATTTAATATAATTGCATTAGGAGGAAAACAGAAACAATAACCATGTAAGTAAATCATTGACACTGTAATATAGTATTTAAAGAAAACTTAACAGGGGTTTAATAAAACAGATGAATATAACTTTTTACTTATATTTGAAAGTTCATATCAAAACCTTAATTTAAATATATTTGTATAAGTCAGGTAACCTCTTGAAAATATTCAGCATATATACGTATTTACCTAAATCATCTCATTTCTATCATCAAAAATGTCAAAGCAGGGGCTTCCATGGTGGCACAGTGGTTGAGAGTCTGCCTGCCGATGCAGAGGACACGGGTTCGTGCCCCGGTCCGGGAAGATCCCACATGCCGCGGAGCGGCTGGGCCCGTGAGCCATGGCTGCTGAGCCTGCACGTCCGGAGACTGTGCTCCGCAACAGGAGAGGCCACAACAGTGAGAGGCCCGCGTACCGCAAAAAAAAAAAAGTCAAAGCAAATGGCTTGGTAAATGGAATTGAAACAATTACGGAGTCTCTTGCAAGTAAGGTGTTCATCTCATAGGGTACAATGAGCTCTGTTTTCTGTGCACTTTCAATGAAGAAAATGCAATATTGTGACTCATTTTCTCTCCTGAAACTGAAATTGCCAATTCCAGAACACATAATCTCTAATTGGTCTCATTATTTAAACGTGTTCCTGATAGATGCATCAGTATTTATTTACAAATAACTAACATTAAACCACAATTTACAACTTTTTCTTATGACATAATCATGCTATATGTTTTTTAGTGCTTCCCCTCAGGAGTCTACCTGGAAGCAAAATCATTAAAACTACCAGTGGAAGCCAGGGACTGTCCTGGTGGGGATGTTCTCCCACCATTAGGAGGAATAGGGCTTAATTAAAGGTCTTCTGATGCTCAAAGACCAAGTGCTCATAATAAAGAACATGTCTGAAGTCCCTGTCTTCACTCTTTCTCCCATGCAATGACTTTTTATGCACAATTACGTGTTTTCCCCATCATCCTCATATAAACAGGCTCCAAAATTGACAGCATAGAAAGAACTGAGCATCTTTTCAATGCTCACTATTCACAGTGCTCAGAGAGCATTGAGGGTGGTAATTTTATCAGCCAAAATTTGAAAGAAATCATAAATCAAATCTTTGTCTCCCCATAGTACTATGGAGAGATGCAAGATGGAAAGGGAAAAGACAAATATTACCGTGCTTGTACATTTTTCATTTGTAGATTTCTCCAATTTCTAGGGGGATATGGCTTATACCACTGAATAGATTGCTGTTTTATCTGTACTCATTAATATCTAGCACCTGATAAGAACTCAAAAATACGTTTTGCCAACTAAATAAAAACATCAAATAAATAATGCCATGTGGTGTTTGAGTACCATTTTGATAATAAATTAACAAAAAAATGGCTAGAATCATACAAAATGGAGCTGCATGTAAACCGGTCTTGAATTTACTGCTCCTTGCAACTGGATTCGGGGCAAAAGAATGTTAACTCATTGAATTTTGTTGTTTGTTCAAAATGTTTTAATACACAAATCATTAAAAAGATTAAATCCTGGTCTTAAGTTAAATGGCTGAAATTCATAGTTAAGACCTACAAGTTGTGAATACCTAATTAAATTAAATTTTATTCTAAGTAGTTTAGAATATCATAGAAAAAGCCTGTGTTGTTCATATTACAGTTGGATTTTCATCTCCATGAAAATATATCTTTGAATTTTTAAGTTAATCTTCTCTTCTATAGTTTGTTTTTTTTTTTTTTTTTTTTTTTTTTTTTTTTGCAGTACGCAGGCCTCTCACTGTTGTGGCCTCTCCCGTTGCGGAGCACAGGCTCCGGATGTGCAGGCTCAGCAACCATGGCTCATGGGCCCAGCCGCTCCGCGGCATGTGGGATCTTCCCAGACCGGGGCACGAACCCGCATCCACTGCATCGGCAGGCGGACTCTCAACCACTGCGCCACCAGGGAAGCCCTTCTATAGTTATTTTTATGAGCAAATCTTCACAGTGGTCTGAAATGAAATGTTTTCTTAAACTATTATATTATATTTTCATATTTCAATATAGTTAAATAATTTTAACTTAAAAATTAAGTTTATTGAAATATTTAAAATTTTATTTTTGCCTGTTTTTCCTATCTAAATGTTTAAAGAAAACTGAGAGGTGAAAAACAGTGCAGTTTTAACACTTGGTGATTCTGTTCTATATTCTATCATGATATAAGCCCCACAAAAACTCTGTTAACCCTGATACAGGGATCTGATACTAAGACTTCTAGTTACTAGGTAAGTATATTTTTTGCAGGACACATTAATATTCATCATTAGTACATATTACATTGACCAATCAGATATTTTTAATAAATAGTTCAAGGACCACTGGCTTTAGCATATGAAATGACCAAAAAACTCATAGGTCATGGGAGCAAAAAATACCTTGAACACAGAAGGCTTATTTTATTTTATTTATTTATTTTGGCCACACTGCTCTGCTTGCGGATCTTAGCTCCCTGACCAGGAATTGAACCTGGGCCCTTGGCAATGAAAGTGCAGAGTGCTAACCACTGGACAGCCAGGGAATTCTCCTGAAGGCTTATATAATTTTATTTTATTTTTTGAATTTTATTTTATTTATTTTTTTATACAGCAGGTTCTTGTTGGTCATCAATTTTATACACATCAGTGTATACATGTCAATTCCAATCGTCCAATTCATCCCACCACCACCACCGTCCGACACTTTCCTCCCTTGGTGTCCATACGTTTGTTCTCTACATCTGTGTCTCAATTTCTGCCCTGCAAACCAGTTCATCTGTACGATTTTTCTAGGTTCCACATATATGCGTTAATATACGATACTTGTTTTTCTCTTTCTGACTTACTTCACTCTGTATGACAGTCTCTAGATCCATCCACGTCTCAACAAATGACCCAATTTTGTTCCTTTTTATGGCTGAGTAATATTCCATTGTATATATATGTACCACATCTTCTTTATCAATTCGTCTGTCGATGGGCACTTAGGTTGCTTCCATGACCAGGCTATTGTAAATAGTGCTGCAATGAACATTGGGGTGTATGCATCTTTTTGAATTATGGTTTTCTCTGGGTATATGCCCAGTAGTGGGATTGCTGGATCATATGGTAATTCTATTTTTAGTTTTTTTTTTTTCTTTTTGCTGTACGCGGGCCTCTCACTGCTGTGGCCTCTCCCGTTGCGGAGCACAGGCTCCGGACACACAGGCTCCGCGGCCATGGCTCGCGGGCCCAGCCGCTCCGCGGCATGTGGGATCTTCCGGGATCGGGGCACGAACCCGTGTCCCCTGCATCGGCAGGCGGACTCTCAACCACTGCACCACCAGGGAAGCCCTATTTTTAGTTTTTTAAGGAACCTCCAGACTGTTCTCCATAGTGGCTATATCAATTTACATTCCCACCAACAGTGCAAGAGGGTTCCCTTTCCTCCACACCCTCTCCAGCATTTGTTGTTTGTAGATTTTCTGATGATACCCATTCTAACTGGTGTGAGGTGATACCTCATTGTAGTTTTGATTTGCATTTCTCTAATAATTAGTCATGTTGAGCAGCTTTTCATGTGCTTTTTGGCCATCTGTATGTCTTCTATGGAGAAATGTCTATTTAGGTCTTCTGCCCATTTTTGGATTGGGTTGTTTGTTGTTTTAATATTGAGCTGCATGAGCTGTTTATATATTTTGGAGATTAATCCCTTGTCCACTGATTTATTTGCAAATATTTTCTTCCATTCTGAGGGTTGTCTTTTCGCCTTGTTTATGGTTTCCTTTGTTGTGCAAAAGCTTTAAAATTTCATTAGGTCCCATTTGTTTATTTTTGTTTTTATTTCCATTACTCTAGGAGGTGGATAAAAGAAGACCTTGCTGTGATTTATGCCAAAGAGTGTTCTTCCTATATTTTCCTCTAAGAGTTTTATAGTGTCCGGGCTTACATTTAGGTCTCTAATCCATTTTGAGTTTATTTTTGTGTATGGTGTTAGGGAGTGTTCTAATTTCATTCTTTTATATGTAGCTGTCCAGTTTTCCCAGCACCACTTATTGAAGAGACTGTCTTTTCTCCATTGTATATCCTTGCCTCCTTTGGCATAGATTAGTTGACCATAGTTTCGTGGGTTTATCTCTGGGCTTTCTATCTTATTCCATTGATCTATGTTTCTGTTTTTGTGCCAGTACCATATTGTCTTGATTACTGGAGCTTTGTAGTATAGTCTGAAGTCAGGGAGTCTGATTCCTCCAGCTCCATTTTTTTCCCTCAAGACTGCTTTGGCTATTCAGGGTCTTTTGTGTCTCCATACAAATTTTAAGATGATTTGTTCTAGTTCTGTAAAAAATGTCATTGGTAACTTAATAGGGATTGCCTTGAATCAGTAGATGGCTTTGGGTAGTATAGTCATTTTCACAATATTGATTCTTCTAATCCAAGAACATGGTATATTTCTCCAACTGTTGGTATCATCTTTAATTTTATTCATTAGTGTCTTACAGTTTTATGCATACAGGTCTTTTGTCTCCCTAGGTAGGTTTATTCCTAGGTATTTTATTCTTTTTGTTGCAATGGTAAATGGGAGTGTTTCCTTAATTTCTCTTTCAGATTTTTCATCATTAGTGTATAGGAATGCAAGAGATTTCTGTGCATTAATTTTGTATCCTGCAACTTTACCAAATTCATTGATTAGCTCTAGTAGTTTTCTGGTGGCATCTTTAGGATCCTCTATGTATATATAGTATCATGTCATCTGCAAACAGTGACAGTTTTACTTCTTCTTTTCCACTTTGTATTCCTTTTATTTCTTTTTCTTCTCTGGTTGCCATGGCTAGGACTTCCAAATCTATGTTGAATAATAGTGGTGAGAGTGGACATCCTTGTCTTCTTGACCTTGGAGGAAGTGCTTTCAGTTTTTAACCATTGACAATGATGTTTGCTGTGGGTTTGTCGTCATGGCCTTTATTATGTTGAGGTAGGTTCCCTCTATGCCCACTTTCTGGAGGGTTTTTATCATAAATCGGTGTTGAATTTTGTCAAAAGCTTTTTCTGCATCTATTGAGATGATCATATGGTTTTTATTCTTTAATTTGTTAATATGGTGTATCACATTGATTGATTTGCATATATTGAAGAATCCTTGCATCCCTGGGATATATCCCACTTGATCATGGTGTATGATCCTTTTAATGTGCTGTTGGATTCTGTTTGCTAGTATTTTGTTGACGATTTTTACATTTATAATCATCAGTGATATTGTTCTGTATTTGTCTTTTTTTGTAGTATCTTTGTCTGGTTTTGGTATCAGGGTGATGGTGGCCTCATAGAAGGAGTTTGGGAGTGTTTCTTCCTCTGCAATTATTTGGAAGAGTTTGAGAAGGATGGCTGTTAGCTCTTCTCTAAATGTTTGATAGAATTCACCTGTGAAGCCATCTGCTCCTGGACTTTTTGTTTGTTGGAAGATTTTTGATCACAGTTTCAATTTCATTACTTGTGATTTGTCTATTCATATTTTCTATTTCTTCCTGGTTCAGTCTTGGAAGGTTATACCTTGCTAAGAATTTGTCCATTTCTTCCAGGTTGTCCATTTTATTGGCATAGAGTTGCTTGCAGTAGTCTCTTAGGATGCTTTGTATGTCTGCAGTGTCTGTTGTAACTTCTCCTTTTTCATTTCTAATTTTAGTGATTTGAGTCCACTCCCTCTGTTTCTTGATGAGTCAGGCTAATGGTTTATCACTTTTGTTTATCTTCTCAAAGAACTAGCCTTTAGTTTTATTGATCTTTGCTATTCTTTTCTTTGTTTCTCTTTCATTTATTTCTGCTCTAGTATTTATGATTTTTTTCCTTCTACTAACTTGGGGTTTTGTTTGTTTTTCTTTCTCCAGTTCATTTAGGTGTAAGGTTTGATTGTTTATTTGAGATGTTTCTTGTTTCTTGAGGTAAGAGAGTATTGCTATAAACTTCCCTCTTAGAACTGCTTTTGCTACATCCCATAGGTTTTGGATCGTCATGTTTTCATTGTCATTTCTCTCTAGGTATTTTTTGATTTCTTCTTTGATTTCTTCAGTGATCTCTTGGTTATTTAGTAACGTAATGTTTAGCTTCCATGTGTTTGTGTTTTTTACATTTTTTCCATGTAACTGATTTCTAATCTCATAGCGTTGTGGTCAGAAAGGACGCTTGAAATGATTTCAGTTTTCTTAAATTTTCTGAGGCTTGATTTGTGACCCAAGGTGTGATCTATCCTGAAGAATGTTCTGTGTGCACCTGAGAAGAAAGTGTAATCTGCAGTTTTTGGATGGAATGTCCTATAAATATCAATTAAATCTATCTGATCTATTGTGTCATTTAAAGCTTCTGTTTCCTTATTTATTTTCATTTTGGATGATCTGTCCATTGGTGTAAGTGAGGTGTTAAAGTCCCCTAGGATTATTTTGTTACTGTCAATTTCCTCTTTTATAGCTGTTAGCAGTTGCCTTATGTATTGAGGTGCTCCTATGTTGGGTGCATATACATTTATAATTGTTATATCTCCTTCTTGGATAGATCCCTGGATCATTATGTAGTGACCTTCCTTGTCTCTTCTAACATTCTTTATTTTAAAGTCTATTTTATCTGATCTGAGTATTGCTACTCCAGCTTTCTTTTGATTTCCATTTGCATGCAATATCTTTTTCCATCCCCTCACTTTCAGTCTGTATGTGTCCCTAGGTCTGAAGTGGGTCTCTTATAGACAGCATATATATGGGTCTTGTTTTTGTATCCATTCAGCAAGGCTCTGTCTTTTGGTTGGAGCATTTAATCCATTCACGTTTAAGGTAATTATCGATATGTATGTTTCTATGACCATTTTCTTAATTGTTTTTGGTTTGTTTTGGTAGATCCTTTTCTTCTCATGTGTCTCCCACTTAGAAAAGTTCCTTCAGCATTGTTGTAGAGATGGTTTGGTGGTGCTGAATTCTCTTAGCTTTTGCTTGTCTGTAAAGCTTTGATTTCTCCATCAAATCTGAATGAGATCCTTGGTTAGAGTAATCTTGGTTGTAGCTTCTTCCCTTTCATCACTTTAAATATGTCATGCCACTCCCTTCTGGCTTGTAGAGTTTCTGCTGAGAAATGGAGCTGTTAACCTTATGGGAGTTCCCTTGTACGTTATTTTTCATTTTTCCCTTGCTGCTTTCAATAATTTTTCTTTGTCTTTAATTTTTGCCAATTTGTTTACTATGTGTTTCAGCATGTTTCTCCTTGGGTTTATCCTGTATGGGACTCACTGAACTTCCTGGACTTGGGTGGCTATTTCCTTTCCCATGTTAGGGAAGTTTTTGACTATAATCTCCGCAAATATTTTCTTGGGTCTTTTCTCTCTCTCTTCTCCTTCTGGGACCCCTGTATAGCAAGTGTCGTTGCATTTAATGTTGTCCCAGAGGTCTCTTAGGCTGTCTTCATTTCTTTTCATTCTTTTTTCTTTATTCTGTTCCGCAGCAGTGAATTCCACCATTCTGTCTTCCAGGTCACGTATCCGTTCTTCTGCCTCAGTTATTCTGCTATTGATTCCTTCTAGTGTAGTTTTCATTTCAGTTATTATATTGTTCATCTCTGTTTGTTTGTTCTTTAGTTCTCCTAGGTCTTTGTTAAATATTTCTTGCATCTTCTTGATCTTTGCCTCCATTCTTTTTCCGAGGTCCTGGATCATCTTCACTATCATTATTCTGAATTCTTTTTCTGGAAGGTTGCCGATCTCCATTTCATTTAGTTGTTTTTCTGGGGTTTTATCTTGTTCCTTCATCTGGTTCATAGCCCTCTACCTTTTCATCTTGTCTATCTTTCTGTGAATGTGAAGGCTTACTTTATATGGAAGCATTTTCCAAGAAAATCTCAATGCATTTTCTTTTCCCCATTGAGCTTCTATTTACTGTTTCTATTCCCCAGCATGTTCTTATTAAACATAATTGTTGAATGAAAGCTGCAACAGGAATGAGTCTGTTTATTTCATGATTATTTAAACAATAAAGCCAAAACTCAGCTAAAGGGGAAAATAATGTGGCTGTTTTCTATGACTCTTTGGGGTGATAGTGCAAGCCTGATTTGGCTCTGTTGGGATTTATGAAAACATGTTAAGAAATCTGTAGAAGTTATACAAATGTGTTGAAATATATGATTGGATTGGTAGAGATTAAAATTCTGGCTGGAGAGAGTAATGTCCTGAATTCCTTCATTTCACATTATTTTTATACATTTATATACTTAAATATATATTACCTATAATAGATATAAAGTATACACATAATAGAATACACAAGTATATGTATACATATTAATTTGTGTATTGTATAGATTTATTTCATATACTATATATTTCTCCTTTTTTTGTAAACCCAACAAATATTTTTTATTAGTATTGTTATTAATAATCAAAACGAGACTAAGAACATATCATCTGCACAAACCTGAGGGCTAATGTAACTAAAATGCCCAGTTTCTTAGCTGGAGAGCTCCACGTCTCAGGACCAGGCTGGATTGCTGCAGTGGGCCCCCTCCCATGCCCTGGACCACACCTGCCCAGCTGCCCCTGCTGCTGCTCTGTTTCCTATTCTGGCAACTTGTTACAAGTTGTCGTATACTATATATTTCTTTTTTTTTTTTTTTTTTTTTGTGGTATGCGGGCCTCTCACTGTTGTGGCCTCTCCCATTGTGGAGCACAGGCTCCAGACGCGCAGGTTCAGCGGCCATGGCTCACGGGCCTAGCCGCTCCGTGGCATGTGGGATCTTCCCAGACCGGGGCACGAACCCATGTCTCCTGCATTGGCAGGCGGACTCTCAACCACTGCGCCACCAGGGAAGCCCTATATATTTCTTAATCCTTGCTTTCTGAAGCACTTTCTTGTGGTGTAAACCTTTTTTTTTCCTAAGTATAGTTGTGTTACAATATTGTGTTAGTTTCTGGTGTACTGAAGCACTTTCTTGAAATTTAGTAGAGGTGATTAACTAATGTTAAGTATGAGGGAAGAAATGTATACATATTTATACACACACACATATATATCCATCCATACACACATATATACATACATGTAAACACACACATATATGCATATACATATATATACACACATTTTAGGGGAAACATATGTATATTTAAAAAATATATCTAAATGTTTATATACATTATAAACATGTATAAATGTTTAAATGAAATAAATATGATATGTTGAATGACGATGGTGGTCAAAAGCAACAGTAATTTATGTAAGTTAGAATGTAGAATCCAAAGCAAAACATTCTCAGATTTATTAAAATACATCCTGTGAGCCTAACTGTAGAAATATTATCAACAACTTCATTGTCACACATTTAAAAGGATGGGAAAAGTAGAGGACAGAAGTGGGCAGGGAGAGAGAGATGCTGAGGCAGAGAAATATAAACATCGCTGACCCAACCTGACAATACTTCACTGAGATTCAGGAAGTTTTCAATGACAGTATTCAAAAAAGGCTTCCATGTAACAGCAGTAAAGACACCATCAACAGCTACTTCAGACAGTTCAGATAGAGCTTCCCTCCAGGGATGGAAAAGAGTGATAAGTGGGATGCTGCTGTAAGCATCCAGACTTAGAAGGATTTCTCAACTTTATATATTGATGACCAAGTTGAAAGAATGTGCAGCAAGGTGAGAATCTTGCTGGTGAAACAAAAAACCAAGAAAAGGCGGTCAATAAAAAGGTGAATACAGTACAGCTGGACGATTAGAAACCTTGAAGTTAAATGGTATTTTGCAATTCACTGTGAAAGAACAAAAATCACTGAGACTGAACAAGAAGAATCTCAAAAGAATTCTCCATTTACAAATGTTCTTACAGAAAAAGGAACAGTCTTCAGATCTGATTATACTTTTTCACAGCCTTCAGATGAAGAGTGAAACATTGTTTAATCCTCTAGATATTTTTGGGCATGTGTGTAAATAATAAAGTTGAAAACACGTTACTGATTTTTAAAGTCTAAACATCTAGTATGGAGACAGATTTTCCTTAAGTCAAAAACCACTATGTAATACTAATAAAGCTCTTCTAGAATCATTATCTTTACAGATAACTTTTCTAAACCTAGCAACAGATGATGAAATAAGGTGAATTTCATGTTTCTGAAATTTCTCTCTTTTGCTCTAAATGACAGCCATAAACTGTGGTTTCTTTATTTATTTATGGACATGCCTGTATGTATGTATGTACTGATTATTTGGAATATGTCAACACAACCATATTTTAAAATATCTGTAATACCACTTTTTGGAATAAGTAGGTGAATTTTTCAGGTTTTTTTTTTACCTTTTATAAAGTGGCCAATTTTGCTGCTTTGTATTTTGATTATTTGGGGGGAGGGATAGTATTATTACTCAATCAATGAAATTGATCACACTAACCAAATAAGGACAGAAAGAAACAATTAATATTTCCTTTTTTATTTCCTTGTAGAAACATGGTTGTACTCTACTTCCTCTTAACAGTGAGACACAATAAAACATATGTCTCAAATATTTAGGTCAATTAGAACAATGCACTTTGAAGTGGAATATTCTTCAAATTACAGAATTAGAGTTCCCCTAATTCTACTGGGACAGACCTGCTATTTAAAGAAATTCTGTGGTTTGAGAAACGACAATATGACAAAGAAATGTACACAGTCCTGAAGGGAACCAAAAGGACAGATGCTGCAGGCTATCTGAGCTTCTGTTAAATATGAGAACCAAGGGGCATGAACCTAAGCTAGAGAATGGCCTGGCACTAAAAAGTGCTTCCAACTCTTTTGCAATTGCCCTTTGTGGAATAAACAGCCCAGAAAAATATAACAAGCAGCAGACACAACAAGAATGTGGACAAGTGGCTCTGGACAGTGCAATGGCAATTTAATGAGTAGAAATCCTCACTGTTCTATTTTCAGGTTAAGTATGTATATGGATGCTCCTAAAATAGGCATTTTCATTAGAGTTAAAAATTGTACTAATATTTTTAGGAGTTCAAAATCATACTATTAAAGGCCAAATATTCATCCATTAAACATTTGTAGCTAAAGAAAAACCTTTTGGGAATTATTAAGAAATCAAAAATGTTTGCATCTGCAAAAAAAATTTTTTACACACATATAACTTTATACTTTTATTTTTTATTTATTTATTATTATTATTTTTTTTTGCGGTATGCGGGCCTCTCACTGTTGTGGCCTCCCCCGTTGCGGAGCACAGGCTCCGGACGCACAGGCTCCGGACGCGCAGGCTCCGGACGCGCAGGCTCCGGACACGCAGGCTCAGCGGCCATGGCTCATGGGCCCAGCCGCTCCGCGGCATATGGGATCCTCCCAGACCGGGGCACGAACCCGTATCCCCTGCATCGGCAGGCGGACTCTCAACCACTTGCGCCACCAGGGAGGCCCTAACTTTATACTTTTAATAAAGAACTAGTATGTTTGTAGTCCCCAAACTTAATCCATCTGTTAAAAATGAAGTTTATTTCATTAAGTGGTCTGTTATTCAATCCCTTTCCTCTAAACAGGTATCCATAGAACAGAGAATGTTAGATAGTTAACCAAAATAGGTGTTAATTTTACTCTCTTGAAACATTTAGGAATCACAGTTTTATAGAATTGTTACAGCTAGAAAGGGCCTTAGAGGGAGCTCTCTCATTTTGAAGATAAAATAGAAATGTGACGTGATTTACTTCTAATTTTGTGATCAGAGCATCCAGATTCCTAACCCATCATTCTTTTTCTGTTTTCAAATAGGATGAGGTATATAAACGGCTTGGCATATTGCCTGGTACAACGGTAGCACTTAATAATTACCGCTAAAGCTATATAGAGAGCAATAGATAGAGATGAATGTGCCCAAAGATGTACACACAAATGTACACACAAATTCTGATGCTAAGAAAAGGGTCTGAGCACAAGTATGGTGTAAGACTAAAGAATTTGGGTTGCTTTTCAAAAGTATTTAGACTTTCCTTTAAGCCATCAAGCAAATGCTATTTTCAGTTGCTCAACACTAACCCAGCTTACAGCTGCTTGATGAGAGGAAAATTTCCTTCAATGCCTTTATAACTACATAGGAGACTAGGTGCTTCTCTGCTGAAGAGACCTTGTCTTTCATCTTATGCCAAGCACCTCTCATAACAGGTTTTCAATAAACGGTGCTCTATATGGATGAATCGAATGATAGCAAATAAACAATCATGAAGTAATAGGCAAATTCTAACTCAGAAAACTCAAATGTGAACAGTCAGAAGTTGCTTTTCACAAATGAATAAAAAGGCATGTGGCACCCCTCGCTCCCTTACTAATGTTTTGCCTACAGAGTTGTGGACACATGTATCTTATTCATGATTGTTCTGGGAGCCAAAACATATCTTCCAGTGCAAATGAATGTATTTGAGAGCAGGTTCTCCCTGGTCTCTCATTAGTTGTCAAGAGTGACCTAGAGGTAGTTAACCTTAAGGACAGAATTTTTCATTTGCATAGTTTTCTCCTGATCTCTTTCCTGACTAACCAGCCCAGCTTGCCTGTCTGGAAGTATAGATGAGCAGGGAGAAAAAACCTAATTAAGCTAGTTTGTACATTTTAACATGTCTGGAAAATGGTAGAGATAATGGCTGCAAACCATTTCTGATACTTTAGACAAGGAATCACATTTTTTTTTTCATTTTCAAAATGTGGTATGAGAAGGAGGAAAAGGAAGAGGCCCCGTGAATTCAGCCCCTCATCTCCCTTTGTGGTAGCTGTTAAGCCAGTACATTTAGTAGGAAGGAGAAAGGATAATAGGGCTAGTAATTGGCAGGGCTGTCCAACTACAACTCCCCTCTCTCCCACCACTTGGCCCTGCCCAATTTATCTCTCCCATAGCCCCTTGATGCCTCATCTCTTCTCCAAACTTTTAAAAAGTTGCCCCCTGTATCTGGTAGCTTTTGTTGTGTAAGGATATTCATCAAAGCTCCAACCTGAATGTTCTTCCACTTGTTAAATCAATATTAAAACAAGAAAGAACCCCTAGTTTAAAGCATCCACGTTGTCAGTCCCCCAGCTGGATGGCCACTGCCAATGGTAAGGGGTGAGGGATAAGTATAATTAAAACTTAACTTTCAAATAGATCTCATAGTTTATGCCCAGTAAGGAACTCTTTTCACCATGTGAACTTTCAGGTGGCTGTTCTGAACAAAATAGGTGCGGATTCCTTTTATGTGAAACCCTTAAGATAATTTTAACATGGTCCTTTGCAGTTTAATTTATCATAAATTCTGGCACCATTTATCACTAAATGCAAAATGATGAAGAAATGGCTCTATTAAATCTGAATAACTACTGAATTAAAAAGCAGTTAAATGAATTGAAGCACATAGCACTGTTAACAATATGTGGAAGGGTGTTTGGCTGGAATAAATTACTTTCATAGTCATAATTTGAAGAGTTCACCTTTGGAGAAATATGCTCAAAATTTCACATCCTGAGTCCCTGACTAAATCCACATGCACTGCTAATGTACTTTTAAATTGACTTCATAGAAAACATGAGGAAATGCCTGGTCTGAAACTCTTAGGTATCAAAACAAAATTTCTCTATTCAGAAGTTGAGGAAAAGAACACTTTAAAGTAGGTATGTAAAATAAAATAACAGATTCCAAGTAAAATATATTTTACTTTTCCACTCTTAATTTTTCCAGAAATAGCTTTGCAATATATTCATGTAATCTAGCGTACTATTTTTTCAACAAAGCTCTCCCAAGACGAGTATTTTAACATAGCCTATACATAGCACTTTTAAAAATAATAATAATACAAGGGTTGGCTCAAACACCTAAAGGATTGATTTTTATTCTGATAAATTAGTTGGTAATTATAAACAGAAGGGTTGTTCAAAGGAAGGCTCCATCACATAATCTGTTTGCATTTATATTCTGAATAGCATGAACAAAAAAAAAAGACTTCAGAATATGGTATCTGGACACTGGACTTTTACAAAAAACATTCTAGTATCTGTGGTGATGGAGCACTGCTATCCAAATACGTCCCCTTGCAGGGTTTGAGCAGAGAGTGGGAGTGTTCTTAATTCTTACTCACATGAGGGCATGTTCTAATGTCTCATTATCACCCTGGTATTGTGATTAGAAACAAAGACTTTTCAATAATACTGTCCTATTGCATGTGTAGAGATATTTCAGTGTGAACTCTTTAATAAAGAGGATTTGTGAATGAACTTAATTAGCCCTGTTAAAAACATCCAGCAGACAGCAATCTCATGTCCACACAGAGGGCTGTGTCATGGCATTGGGGCTGGTTTCTTGGATAGATGTTTTCTCTGTGAAAATCAAAGGTACAATTTTTCAAGAAAGCACAAGCCTTTTTTATATGTTTACCAAATACATTATCTGGTTTACAGAAAGCAGTTTATTCAGTCATTCGCAAGGTCAACCAGATTTTGTTTCTTTACTGGGGTTACAAAAACATCTATAGACAGAATGCTGATTTACACACACACACACACACACACAGAGAGAGAGAAAGATGGAGATTCTTGAATTCCAAAGGCACCCCAAAGACTTAGTTTTGTCTTTGTTTCTATTTTTTTATGGAATGTACCTAACTATGTAGAAAAGAAAGCACATATCAATAATAAAGTGAGAGTGGCATGGACATATATACACTACCAAATGTAAAATAGATAGCTAGTGGGAAGTAGCCGCATAACACAGGGAGATCAGCTAGGTGGTTTGTGACCACCTAGAGGAGTGGGATAGGGAGGGTGGGAGGGAGGGAGACACAAGAGGGAAGAGATATGGGGACATATGTATATGTATAACTGATTCACTTTGCTATAAAGCAGAAACTAACACACCATTGTAAAGCAATTATACTCCAATAAAGATGTTAAAAAATAATAATAATACAACATTGGTTCCTATCATCTTTTTTGTTGTTGTTCTCATGCACCCTTCTTCATCCTCCATTCTGCCAGCCCATCTACCCCAGGAAGGGAATTTGATAGTCTCTAGGTTATTATGTGGAGTGGAACAGAGAAAGAAAGAGAAGTATAGACCACGGAAGTTAGGAGATTCAGTGGTGGGAGCAGAATATTTACCTTTGAGGGAGAAGGATAGTAGATCATTCTCTAACAGCTGTAAGAGACTCCAGTAGTCTTTGGTGGCTGTTAGCTTATGGGATACTAGAAGATTTAAAATCTGGTACCCACATCATTTTCTCCTTTCCAACTTAATTTTCTCTGGGGGTGCTTTCAGCTTGGGGTGTGGCCTTTAATTACACAAAGCAAAGGAGCCTCAGGAGAGGGCCCAGATGAGGGAAAGCTATTGAATTGGCTACTGAGCTTAAAACTCTTTGTTTGCTTGCTTGTTTATTTACAGAGATTTCTATTGTAGCTTCATTGTCCTAGTTTAATAAGAACAAAGCAGGTAAAGATTCAGAGATAGTAATCTATGTGAGATTTAAAAGTATGCATTTGGCTGGGTCTACCTTGTGCTGTGATGCTGAGATTATATGTTTAAGATGAAAAATGCTTCAAATATAGATAGTGAGGAAACTAATTAAGGGACGCTACCCAAACTAGAAAGTTGGAAGTCATCTCCTATTTCCCCCTTTTAGTCATCTTCCCAGTGGTTGGAAAAATTCTAAAGATACCCCCCACCCCATACACCAAGACCCCTGTCCTTTGGTTATTCAGTCAAACAGTAATCTAGGAACTTCTATGAGGAGACTTTGCAAACGGAGCTAATGTTAATAATCAGCTAATTTTAAAATAGGAAGAAGGTGAAACAAATGTAATCACACGCAACCTTAAAAGTGGAAGAGGAGGGCAGAAGAGTAGGTCAGAGCGATGAGGCAGCTTGAGAATACAGTGTGCTGTTGCTGGATCTGAGATGTAGGAGGCTATGTGGAGGGACCAGAGGGAGGCTGGGCCTCAGGGATACCCCTAGATGACAGCCAGCAAGAAAAAACAGGGATCTTAGTCTTACAACCACGTGGAATTGAATTCAGTGAACAACCCGAATAAGCCTGGAAACAATTTTCTCTCAGAGCCTCCAGCCCTGCCAAGAGCTTGATTTCAGCCTTTGTGAGACTGGAAGCAAAGAACCCAGCTGAGCCCCTTGAACCCAGCTGAGCCCCCTGAACTTCTGACCATCAGAACTGTGAGACAATAAATGGATGTTGTGTTAACTGCCAAATTTCTGGTAATTTGTTATGGCAGCAACAGCAAACTAATACACTCCATCTACTCTGTCAGTAAGTCCTATCTATTCTATCTCCCAAATGTCTGGAATCTATCCCTTCCTGTTTATGCTCATTGCACTCTAACACTGAACTCTTAACACTCCTTCATTGTATTACCAAATATTCCTAAAGGGTTCCCCTTTTATCTTCCTTTATGTTCAGTCTCTTCACCTTAGTGTAGTAGGGATAATTTTTTTGAAAATTATCAATGACTTTTGTATCAAGGTGGTTGATTTGTTGATTTCTTGCACACAATGATCTTTTTGCCCTCTAAGATCCAATTAAGATAATACCATATAAAAGTTTAAGATCATAAACCCATAAATTATAAAAACAAAATGGGAGGCAAGTCTATGAGTGGATAAAAAATTTCCACACATTCTGTAAAGTGGAAAGCAGATAGATGACTGGCAACTCATGAAGCAGGACAAATAAGATCCCTGCTTAGATCTTGCAGCCAAAGGGGCAACCCATAAACCCAGCAAAACTTCAAAGAAACTTCAGATTTGACAGGGCAAAGTACAGATGAGGGTGAAACTGAGCAAGGAGTTGAAATCATGAGGCCTAATGGAAAGTAAATAAACTTAACAATTGAATTCCCACTTCTACTCCCACTTTTCTGCACAAAACTGCAGCAGCCAGATGTTTAATTCCCAGGGGAAAAAACCAATAAGAACAAAAGAAATGTTCCACTTAAAGAAAGTAAGCAAACTCCCTGTGGAAAATAGGGCAGCTGGTGTGGATCTGGAGCTCATAGAGCAGAGGCATTACCATTCTGGGCTGTGGGGGACCCAGTGGCTGACTCACTGACAACTCCCCATGTAGTGAAGTCTGCTAGTAGGCAAGCAGATTTTTTCTCATTTCATTCTTAAATATGAATATTCTACTAAGCATCACAAGACGTTTGATGAAATTCTACAAAATGAAATTTCAGAGGAAACAGAGGTAACTCAATGAATACAAGATTTTGTTTTAAGCTCTAAGTAATATAATCAGGAAGACTTAAGAAGTTATTACAATCATAAAGAAAAAGGGCACAATGCTATTAAAAGTAAAGGAATCATAGAGAAAAAGGAAGACACTTTAGGGACTACAAATCTGATTACAAAAATAAAAAATCGTGTAGATGGGTTTGACTTCTGCAATAGTCAAGAAGTTGAACAAAAGCATAAATCATAAAATATGAGAAAAATATTTTAAAGATGTAGAGGATTAATCCAGGAATTCTATACTCATGCTATTATGAATTCCAAAAAGTAATAATGGTAGGAATAAGAAGAAATTATTTTTAAAAATTAGCAGAGAATTTCTCATAGCCAAAGGGCAAAAGCCTTTAAATTGAAAGTGTCCAGCACAACTAATAAAAAAGAACCAGATCTGGACATATTATTATCAACTTTAGAAATGCAGAGTAAAAAAATTTTTTAAACCCCCGGAGAGAAAAACAGGTTTCTTAATGAGAATCAGGGTGTCCTCATCTTCAACAACAGATACTGGGAGAAGGAAAACAAAACTTCAATGTTCTGTGAGAAATAAATATCAAATTAGAATTCTATACCCAGCCAAATTATAATTCAAATGTGAAGCTAGAAATAACTGTAGTTTTCAGACATTAAAGAATAGTTTACCTCCCACACTCTTTCTTCTGACATCATTTAAGACTTGTTCTAACTAATTAAAGGTGAAAATATAAAAAAGGATAATCTGGTATTCAGGAAACAATAGGTGAAAATCTGGAGAGCAATAAAGAGAAGTTGCAAGGTGACAGATGTGTCCAGGCCTAAAGAGAATTTAGTCCAAATGGGAGATGAAAGAGAGAATCTTTGAAAGGGAAAGAGAGAGGGAATTTCAGAAATTTTATATTGTTATCAATCAACTGGACATCCTTAAATATGTATCAACGAATCCTTCGGTACACCAAAAGTGCATGAGAAAAAAAGGAATTATGAAACTCAAAAAAGTTGTTTAATAAATATGATGTATCTGAATAAAGTTGTAGATTAATAATAATGTACCGATGTTAATTTCTTAGTTTTGATGATTATACTATGGGTATGCAAGATTTAACAAGATGGGTGAAGGGTGTACAGAGATTCTCCATACATTTTTTGTAACTTTTCTTTAAGTCTAAAATTAATTTAAAATATTAAAAAATTGAAACAAAAAAGATATGAGAGTTGTATGCTACTTGAATACAGTGAACAATGATTACATAGTCAAGACATAAGCAATGGAAAATGGTGGAGTAACAGCATAAAGCAATTAGTAATTCAGTGTGTGGTATGACTTTGGTTTTATCTGCATCAAAAGCAGTGTCACTAGAGTGAAATGTTGCCAAAGTAGATGATCAAAATGCCAAATAAAACCTTTAGCTGCAGATGCTACCAGGACTCATCTCAGAAAACTGCCTACTGCCTAGGAATGGAATTAGGCAAAATGTTTACTGAAAAATTCAGCAACTAGGAGATAGGTATGGAAATAGGTGAGGGTGTGAATGTGCAGGAGGATGTTTATATTGTTCAGAGCAGCTGTGGAAAACTAATAACAATCTATTGGAGCTTCTATTCATGATTAATGCCTGAAAGATTGCTGCAGCCAGCTAGGTTGCTGGACTTGTTCCACACTTCCCTTGGACCTGGCAAAATCAGAAAAATAAGAGCTAAGTCCCAATCTTGACCAAATTTACTGCAGTTGTGTTATGCACAGCAGACACGGATCATACCATCCCCATGAGACATGTTTCTAAGACTGATGGCTTGTTGACAGCCCAGTGAGAAACTTGTGTGTAAAGCCAGCTATAATAAAGTGGATGAAGAATAATGTCTCTGATTTGAAGCACCTGTTTTCTGATCTGAAGCTCATGGAGCTAAGAGAGCAACCTCCAATGAAGACCACTTGACTGTAGCCTTTGCCATGATTGACAAAGACTAGAAGTAGGCCAGTGGTGTGGAGTCCATGGAAATAGTGGGAAACATAAAGGATCTATTGACCACTATTGTGAATATCATAGCTGGCAACTGGGATCCTTTTTTGTCATGAAACTGATATTCTTCTCTATGATGGAGACAGTTGAGTTTAAGGCCCTCCTGAATCATAATCTTTTCTGTTCAAGCCATTTCTTTCATCAACAATATGTGCCTTGATGTTGTTATAGTTACCAATACCATACCTCTCTTAGTCCTGCCTACAAAGATTAAAGCAAGACCTAAAATGATCAAACTGTTTCTAATAAGTACATTCCAGAAGAAAGTCCAAGCAAGCTGAAAGAAATATATATATGATAGATGGCAGATATTGTGATTTTTATCTTTTTGTGTGATATATGTCACACAAAAAGGTAAAATATGTATACAGTTTATATAGTTAAAATATATTTGACTATATAAATATAATACATTATATGTAATATATATTTTATACACATATATTTATATATGTATATATAAAAATATATGTAATATATAAAATATATAAATATATATGTATGTGCATATATCACACAAAAGGTAAAAATTACAATATCTGCCATATATCCAATAAAAAATTACCAGGAAGGCAAAGAAGAAAAACACCATATAATAAGCACAAATATTAGTCAACAAAAACTGCCTTTAAAATGACACAGAGTATATGATTAGTACACAAGGATATTTTTAAAATACTAAATCTGTATTCCATGTATTCAACAAGCTAGAAGAAAGACTGAACATGTTAAGCAGATACATAGATTATATAAAAAAGACTCAAATCAAACCTCTAGAATAGAAATTATAAGGTCTGAAGTAAAAAAAAATACTGTTTAATAGTTTCCTTAAAATCATCAAGAAAACAAAAATCTTGTGATATACCACTATCAGAAATAATCACAGTTAACATGGTGGAACATCCTGCTAGTATTGACACATACACATGTATATGTGTACATATGTATGAGTAATTCTACATAAAGTGGTGCATACAATACATTTAAGTAGCATCAAACTTAGCAATGTAAAAATATGTGAAGAGATGACAGAAATGCAAATGTAAGAACTCAAGAAGACACGGAGGCTATGGCAGGTAATACCTTCTTAAGGAAATAAAAGTATGCGTCTACTTTTGAATGAACACACACACAAATATAACTATATTGTTTAAAATTGTAGTGGGAAATTCTTACCAAAAGCAGTGACATATCGTCACTGGTAGAATGTAGGAAAGAAAGTAGGGGTATTATAAGTAATCATCATCCATCAGAGCATGTAGTAATCAATAATATCTAAGGATGATCACTCAAGAAATAGATCCATTAAACATATTATCTGTAAACATAAAGCAAGCTCCAGAAAAATGGGAAAAAGGAAGAGATATAACAAATTCCCTCTAGGGAGTATATATAGATGGTACAAATTAATTAACCTAAACAAAAGGCCCTACAACACTGTCTAAAATCAACTATGCTGATAGTACATAAAAAGTAAAAAATGGGAGATTGGTTCAAGATGGCAGAATAGAAGGATGTTCACTCACTCTCTCTTGTGAGAGCACTGGAACCATGACTAACTGCTGAACAATCATCAACAGGAAGACACTGGAATTCACCAAAAAAGATAACCCTCATCCAAAGACAAAGGAGAAGCCAAAATGAGATGGTAGGAGGGGCGCAATCACAATAAAATCAAATCCCATAACCACTGGGTGGGTGACTCACAAACTGGAGAACAATTATACCACAGAAGTCCATTCACTGGAGTGAAAGTTCTGAGCCCCACGTCAGGCTTCCCAACTGGGCATCTGGCAATAGGAGGAGGAATTCCCAGAGAATCAGACATTGAAGGCTAGCGGGATTTGACTGCAGGATTTCTACAGGACTGGGGGAAACAGAGACTCCACTCTTGGAGGGCACACACAAAGTAGTGTGCACATCAGGACCCAGGGGGAAGGAGCAGTGACACCACAGGAGACTGAACTAGACCTACTGGCTAGTGTTAGAGGGTCTCCTGCAGAGGCAGGGTGTGGCTGTGGCTCACTGCAGGGACAAGGACACTGGAAGCAGAAGTTCTGGGAAGTACTCCTTGGCATGGGCCCTCCTGGAGTCCGCCATTAGCCCCACCAAACAGCCAGGTAGCCTCCAGTGCTGGGTTGCCTCAGGGCAAACAACCAACAGGGAAGGAACTCAGCCCCACCCAACAGCAGACAAGTGGGTTAAAATTTTACTGAGCTCTTCCCACTAGAGCAACACCCAGCTCTACCCACAACCAGTCCCTCCCATCAGGAAGCTTGCACAAGCCTCTTAGATAGTCCCATCCACCAGAATGATGATAGCAGAAGCAAGAAGAACTACAATCCTGCAGCCTGTGGAACAAAAACCACATTCACAGAAAGACAGACAAAATGAAAAGGCAGAAGACTATGTACCAGATGAAGAAACAAGACAAAACCCCAGAAAAACAACTAAATGAAGTGGAGATAGAAAACTTCCAGAAAAAGAATTCAGAATAATGATAGGGAAGATGATCCAGGACCTCAGAAAAAAAATGGAGGCAAAGATTGAGAAGATGCAAGAAATGTTTAACAAACAACTAGAAGAATAATGAACAAACACTTAGAAGAATTAAAGGACAAACAGAGATAAGCAATACAATAACTGAAATGAAAAATACACTCGAATGAATCAATAGCAAAATAACTGAGGTAGAAGAACTGATAAATGACCTGGAAAACAGAATGGTGGAATTCACTGCTGCAGAACAGAATAAAGAAAAACAAATGAAAAGAAATGAAGACAGCATAAGAGACCTCTGGTACAACATTAATTGCACCAACATTTGCATTACAGGGGTCCAAGAAGGAAAAGAGAGAAAGAAAGGACCTGAGAAAATATTTGAAGAGATTATAGTTGGAAACTTCCCTAACATGGGATAGGAAATAGCCACCAAAGTTCAGGAAGCACAGAGAATCCCAGGAAGGATAAATCGAAGGAGAAACATGCCGAGACACATAGTAATCAAACTGACTAAAATTAAAGTCAGAGAAAAATCATTAAAAGCAACAAGGGAAAAATGACAAATAATATGCAAGGGAACTCCCATAAGGTTAACAGCTGATTTCTCAGCAGAAACCCTACAAGCCAGAAGGGAATGGCATGACATATTTAAAGCAATGAAAGGGAAGAACCTACAACCAGTATTACTCTACCTGGCAAGGATCTCATTCAGACTTGATGGAGCAATCAAAAGCTTTAAGACAAGCAAAAGCTAAGAGAATTCAACACCACCAAATTAGCTCTACAACAAATGCTAAAGGAGCTTCTCAAAGTGGGAAACACAAGAGAAGAAAAGGATCTACAAAAACAAACCAAAAACAATTAAGAAAATGGTCATAGAAACATACATATCGATAATTACCTTAAATGTAAATGGATTAAATGCTCCAACCAAAAGACAGAGGCTTGCTGAATGGATACAAAAACAAGACCATATATATGCTGTCTACAAGAGACCCACTTCAGACCTAGGGACACCTACAGACTGAAAGTGAGGGGATGGAAAAAGATATTGCATGCAAATGGAAATCAAAAGAAAGCTGGAGTAGCGATACTCATATCAGATAAAATAGACATTAAAATAAAGAATGTTGCAAGAGACAAGGAAGGTCACTACATAATGATCAAGGGATCAATCCAAGAAGATATAACAATTATAAATATATACGCACCCAATATAGGAGCATCTCAATACATAAGGCAATGGCTAACAGCTATAAAAGAGGAAATTGACAGTAACACAGTAATAGAGGGGGACTTTAACACCTCACTTACACCAATGGACAGATTAGTCAGACAGCAAATTAATAAGGAAACATAAGCTTTAAATGACACAATAGACCAGATAGATTTAATTGATATTTATATGACATTACACCTGAAAGCAGCAGAATACACTTTCTTCTCAAGTGCACATGGAACATTCTCCAGGATAGATCACATCTTGGTTCACAAATCAAGCCTTGGTAAATTTCAGAAAACTGAGATCATATCAAGCATCTTTTCCAACCACAACACTATGAGATTAGAAATAAATTACAGGGAAAAAACCCGTAAAAAACACAAACACATGGAGGCTAAACAATACATTACTAAATAACCAAGAGATAACTGAAGAAATCAAAGAGGAAATCAAAAAATACCTAGAGACAAATGTCAATGAAAACACGACAACCAAAGCCTATGTAATGTAGCAAAAGTAGTTCTAAGAGGGAAGCTTAGAGCAATACACTCCTATCTCAAGAAACAAGAAAAATCTCAAATAAACAATCTAACCTTACACCTAAAGGAACTAGAGAGGGAAGAACAAACAAAACCCAAAGTTAGTAGAGGGAAAGAAACCATAAAGATCAGAGCAGAAATAAATGAAAGAGAAACAAAGAAAAGAATAGCAAAGATCAATAAACTAAAAGCTGGTTCTTTGAGAAGATAAACAAAAGTGATAAACCTTTAGCCAGACTCATCAAGAAAAAGAGGGAGATGACTCAAATCAATAAAATTAGAAATGAAAAAGGAGAAGTTACAACAGACACCACAGAAATACAAAGCCTTATAAGAGACTACTATGCCAATAAAATGGACAACCTGGAAGAAATGGACAAATTCTTAGAAAGGTATCCTTCCAAGACTAACCAGGAAGAAATAGAAAATATAAACAGACCAATCACAAGTAATGAAATTTAAAATGTTATTAAAAATCTTCCAACAAACAAAAGTCCAGGACCAGATGGCTTCACAGGTGAATTCTATCAAACATTTAGAGAAGAGCTAAGACCCATCCTTCTCAAACTCTTCCAAAAAGTTGCAGAGGAAGGAACACTCCAAAACTCATTCTATGAGGCCATCACCCTCATACAAAAACCAGACAAAGATACTACAAAAAAAGAAAACTACAAACCAATAAGACTGATGAATATAGGCTCAAAAATCCTCAGCAAAATACTAACAAACAGAATCCAACAACACAATAAAAGGATCATACACCATGATCAAGTGGAATTTATCCCAGGGATGCAAGGATTCTTCAATATATGCAAATCAATCAATGTGATATACCATATTAACAAATTATAAAATAAAAACTCTCCAGAAACTGGGCATAGAGGCAGCCTACCTCAACATAATAAAGGCCATATATGACAAACCCAGAGCAAACATCATTTTCAATGGTGAAAAACTGAAAGCATTGCCTCTAAGGTCAGGAAGAAGACACAGATGTCCACTCTCACCACTATTATTCAACATAGTTTTGGAAGTCCTAGCCATGGCAATCAGAGAAGATAGGGAAATAAAAGTAATACAAATTGGAAAAGAAGTAAAATTGTCACTGTTTGCAGATGACATGATACTATAAATAGGTAATCCTAAAGATGCCACCAGAAAACTACTAGAGCTAATCAATGAATTTGGTAAAGTTGCAGGATACAAAATTAATGCACAGAAATCTCTTGCATTCCTATACACTAATGATGAAAAATCTGAAAGAGATATTATGGAAACACTCCCATTTACCATTGCAACAAAAAGAATGAAATACCTAGGAATAAACCTACCTAAGGATACAAAAGACCTGTATGCAGGAAACTATAAGACACTGTTGAAACAAATTAAAGATGATACAAACAGATGGAGAGATATACCATGTTCTTGGATTGGAAGAATCAATATTGTGAAAATGACTATACTACCCAAAGCCATCTACTGATTCAATGCAATCCCTATCAAATTACCAATGGCATATTTTACAGAACTAGAACAAATCATCTTAAAATTTGTATGGAGACACAAAAGACCCCGAATAGCCAAAGCAGTCTTGAGGAAAAAAAACGGAGCTGGAGGTATCAGACTCCCTGACTCCAGACTATACTACAAAGCTACAGTAATCAAGACAATATGGCACTGGCAGGAAAACTGAAATATAGATCAATGGAACAGGATAGAAAGCCCAGAGATAAACCCATGCACGTATGGTCAACTCATCTATGACAAAGGTGGCAAGGATATACAATGGAGAAAAGACAGTCTCTTCAATAAGTGGAGCTGGGAAAAGTGGACAGCTACGTATAAAAGAATGAAATTAGGACCCTCCCTAACACTATACACAAAAATAAACTCAAAATGTATTAAAGACCTAAATGTAAGACTGGACACTATAAAACTCTTAGAGGAAACCATAGGAAGAACACTCTTTGACAATGAGGTATCACCTCACACTGGTTAGAATGGGCATTATCCAAAAATCTGCAAACAATAAATGCTGTAGAGGGTGTGGAGAAAAGGGAACCCTCTTGCACTGTTGGTGGGAATGTAAGTTGATACAGCCACTATGGACAGTATGGAGGTTCCTTAAAAAACTAAAAATAGAACTACCATATGACACAGTGATCCCACTACTGGGCATATACCCTGAGAAAACCATAATTCAAAAAGAGTCATGTACCACAATGTTCATTGCAGCACTATTTACAATAGCCAGGACATGGAAACAACCTAAATGTCCATCGACAGATGAATGGATAAAGAAGATGTGGCACATATAAACATGGCATATTACTCAGCCATAAAAAGGAACAAAATTAGGTCATTTTAGAGATGTGGATGGACCTAGAGTCTGTCATAAAAAGTGAAGCAAGTCAGAAAGAGCAAAACAAATATCTTATATTAACGCATATATGTGGAATGTAGAAAAATGGTACAGATGAACCGGTTTTCAAGGCAGAAATTGAAACACAGATGCAGGGAACAAACATATGGACACCAAGGGGGGAAAGGGGGGGATGGTTGTGGTGCTGGTGGGATGAATTGGGAGATTGGGATTGACATGTATACACTAAATATGTATACAATAGATAACTAAAAAGAACCTGCTGTATAAAAAAAATTAAATAAAATTCAAAAAAACAATAAAAAAAGAAACATGCCATATTTGTGATGAGAAAAAAAGTAAAAAATGTATATTTAAAATTTTTTCAACTTTTATAATCTATGGACAATACACTGAAGATTTAATTGTGGTTTTTATTTTAGCTATTTTAATGTTTCTGTGTATTTAAAATAATATTAAAATAATTTAAAATAATTATTTAAAATAATAATGTCACTCCTTTTCCATATTTGTACCTAGAATTTCACTCTCTTGACTAACTTCTTTTGGCAATGGTGATAGCCAGTGTAGTTCCTGAATTTAAGAAAAAACTTCTACTCTTACTCATGCATAAGCATGATATTGGTGTGTGTGTGGGCACGTGCACATGTGTGTGGTATTAATGAAGATGACAGCTATTTTGACAAGGGTTTTTGTCGAGAATGAAGTATAGAATTTTATTTTTTATTTGCTTCATAAAAATAATATAATTGCCAGAAAGAAGTATTATAATGTTCTAAATAATCAGCTGAAACATTGTTGATGATTATCTTTATTCTTCAACATTTTGTTGTCTATTAGTCCTTCTGAAGTAGCCAATCAGAAAGTCCTTCTGAGAATAGGTACTCGATGTTATATAATGAACAGTAACACCAAGAAGGCTTATTATTTAGCTTTAGTTCTTCAATCAGAGTATTGGCATATTGGACAAGTGACCTAGATGTGCAAATCTCTAAATGGTTACAAGTAAGCTTAAAATTAATTTCCCACTAAGATGAATAGGAGTTTTTAAACATGACCTGGGTTAATGCTATTGTTTTGTAGCACTGCATATTCAAACAAGAGTGTTGGTAACAGCTTCATCAAAAGAGGTAGCTTATGTATATAATCAAGGTAGATTTATAAACTCCTAAAGAAACATTAGGTTTATTTTATTAATACTGTGAAAAATATTGCAAAGTCATTTATCAAAAAACATTTCTATTATTATTTGTTTCTTTAAAGAAGAATAATATACTTGTCTTACAAATTATTTTTGCTTATAATTCCCATATTTCGTAAAGTGATTAAGGAAAAGTTTTGAAATGACATACTGCTATAGGATTAATATGGGCAAATCAGGTAATTGATGAGAGGAAAGGAAGAGTTTTGGGAATTTAGAGATAGGAGACCAGAATCTCTGGGTTTCAGTGGAAAAAGTTAAAGAACAGAAGATCAATAATTAGGGCATGAGGTAGAAAAAACACTTGAGGAGTAAGATATTGAGGGAGACCCAACTGATGAGGTTCATGTCCTAATTAACAGGTATATAGGGTAGAAAGCTATTTATAAAGCTATAGAAGACTACCAAAGGGACATAGGACATAAAATAGGTTGCTCGTCTTCCTCCTGGAACAGGGAAAACTAAATGGGATCACGACTGGGACACTGAGTGTGAAAAAAATAATATGAGAGATGCAGTAAACATAAGGGGTTGGCAGTAAACCTTTATCGGAATTAGAATGAATGTCATTATCTCAGACTTAATTTAGGAAAAATCTACAAATTTGAAATAGATCACACATTTATAGAAGTAAATCTACTCTAAGCAATATGTTTACAAATAGCACACTGAGGTGACCAGGAACGAACACTTTGAAAAATATAACCAATTGGGTATCCAAATCAACATACATTTTAATATGTGTCTTATCTTTTCAAGGTGTCTTAGATTGCTTAGACGTAGATTCTGAACAAATATTTGAGTGCAAGTATTTTATTTGGGAAATGTAGGCATTGATGTCAGGAAGTTGGGGAGTGAAACAGAGCGGGAAGGCAGTCAATAAATGGAGCTAAATGGAGCAACATGAAAACCAGGGAAAAGAGTGAACAACTGAAGCTTAACCATAAGACAAAGCCATGACAAACCATATAAACACACACACACACACACACACACACACACACACACACAGAGTTATCAGACATGTGGGACAGAGGAGCTGCTCTCAGTCATGGGTTGAGGGATATTAGTTCCCTGGTACCTCCACCTTGCCAAGCCTGGGGTAGAGCATTAAAACAAACCCTCCAACATATTTTTGCTTGGAAGTCAGTAAAGATTCCTGAAGAGGTAAGATCCTAGCACATGAGCAGGGCATAGATAGCATTATTTTTAACAGAAGGGTTTGAATAATATGGATTCTTAAAAAAAATTATCAAGACAATGTCAGCATATCTTCAGCATTATCCAACTTGTGATTATCTTTGACATGTCATGATTACATAGTGGGACTACTCAACTAAAGCTTAAGATGATCCAACTAAAATTCTCTTGCTAATTTTATATTTCTCCTAGCTGTGATTTGACATTCTATGTGGACTTGCCAACAGGTTAAGAGGATTCAGTATTCTAGTCATGGTCAAATTTTTTTCTTGGTTGGATATCAACATGTAGGCATCCTGGATGATACATCCCCCTCTTTGATTTTGTTTAATTCTAGCTAGTTACTCTGAGCCTAAACATCTCTGGAACTCTTACTAATCCAATATCTGGATCTGCTAATCTGATTATCAAAACCAAGAACATGCCAATTCCAGTGAGGGTTTATTACCCTTCTGGTAATTTTCTAGACAAAACACAGTCTAGTGAGGATACGTGGAACATAGCAGTTTTCAGTGGTGTATGTGTATTTCTACATGCACAGACACTCTCACACCCAAACCCATTAAGTTTTCCTTAATGTCAGGATAGACTTTATATTTCTTATGAACTTTAGTGGCCATTTATTATAGGCTTACATGAAACCACCTCAGGTATTTTGTTTTCACCATGATATGGACATCACCATAAGTAGTATGTGTAGACCATGAAGATATTACTGCCTATACAATTCAAGAGATAAATATTTTAATGACATTCTGAAGTGGCCTCATGTTTCTCCTTTCGTTTCAATCAACGTAAAAAAATCACCCAAAGCTTCCAAGAGAATTTATGAGTGCTTTCAGTTCTTTAAATTTTATCTTCAATGTTGCAAGAAACATAATACATACCTAAGGAGGTGATGGTTAGCACTTGAATTATCACCATATTAATCATCTTCATTTGACTGCCATTACATAAGGTATTATAATATTAGGAATTTAACATGTCTAGGACCTCGGTTACAAATGTTTCTGCATCTTCGATAATGGAATATAAGCTATAAAAAACAAACTCCATTCTCTCTTCCTGTCTCCTGGTTTAATTAAAAGGAAGACTATAGACCTAAGGGATTGAAGTGGCATAAGTAAAAACAGCCTGGCATTTAATATCACAGGTATTTGAACAGATGAAAAAAAAAAGGAGTTTTGAGGCTAAAGAGGAAGGTAGGGTAGGTAATGAAGAGATGAATTTCACTAAACCCCAACTGTCAGATGAAAAAATGAGAGTAGAAGAAAATTGAGATGAGATCTAATTTCTCTTCTTTTACTAGCTCTGTTACCTTTTTGGGCTTTAGTGTCACATCTTTGAAATGGACATGATCATGATTTACCTTAAATAATACCTAAATTATTAATCAGTGGACTCAACAACTGATTAATAATTTCAAGTTTAGACCACGGATTCTATAACAATCAGAAATTTGAATTAATAGACCTCCACTGGTGGTTAAAAAATAGTATTTATTTGAAGTATTGAAGAGAGAAATATATTCAAAATCCTGAAATGAAAAACCATACAATGCTAAATTGGTGTTAGTCTCTGATAATAATAAAATAAGCAAAGTAGATTGAACACCAAATATATTAAAATTACCATAATTGAATAGCCTCCGTGTTACCATATGGTCATTAAAAATCATGCAGAGCATGTAACTTTTTTATTAGCTTGGAATTTAGCCATTGCCCTCATTTTTAGATTTTAATGACTGTGTTTTAACCCTTCCTATAAGGCCCAGAGAACCCCCATCTTCTTGTCTATAACAACAAGAACATTCTATGAGTAAAATTAAGAGAGGCATAGCTCGCAAATCTGTGGTTGATGAAAAGTTGCCTTCAGATGATCTAATCATATCTTGACTTTGGTGTTAGAGATGAAATTAAAGAAGAATATAACTCTTGTGGAAATCTTCTTGGGTTAAAGATTATTCTTAGAGTATGTAATCATTCTCCTCTATGTATTACAGAGCACATGTTATAGAATATAAATTAAAATATATTTTATATAGGACTAGAAAATTACAAATTCTGAGACTCAGAAAAATGATAATGTAGTCAGGAGCAATATGTATTATCTCACATGCAGAAACCAATCCTAAGGAATGGTTTATTTAGCTAGAAATACAGGATTGAAAACATTATAAAGAGATTGGGCATTAACTACAAACATTTAATAAACCCTTAAAATATGCTAGTAATTTTGTCAAGTGCTGAAATACAGAGATGAATATGATTCGGCCCTTTCCTTCTTGGAACACACAATTTAGCTAGCAGACAAGAAAACATGAATGATTATATAATGTGCTAAATGCAATGATAGAGATTTATACCAAATTATAATGATGCAAGTCTCTCTCTTGGTCCCTTCAAGCATTAGTGCTTTTAGATCTTTCATAAACAATAGCAGCCTTTCTGTTTCTAAGAGATTCCAGAAAAGGGCAGCCAGTGTGGTGTTGGTCCATAGTCTTCCTCAGAAATGGATTCCCATATTAAATGTGCTCCACCGACAGGTTAGGTTTCTTTCAATTCCTTGGGGATCATTTTCTTTCTCAAGAGGGGAGTTGATTCAGTGATCTAATTAATAGCACATTTTCATGTTGGAAGCAAAAAGTACAATGGTTGCCAACTAAGAGGCAGCAATGCACAAGAGATCATGATCTTCGAATTATGTTACTTCTTTCAATTAGTTAGAAGACAATGGCAATAAATGAAGGTCTAAGTATAAGGCCTAACTGCCACCTCCAAGAATGCAGAAATAAATGCGTAATCTAGATTGCTATTTTGTCCCATATATATCAGAATTGGGTTAATTGAACAAATTATTGTTAAGGTTTTTCCATTATAAATAGGATCCCAAATTAGAGTAATAGTGCAAAACCTAGTAACTTGTTTATAGTAAAATCATCCTTGTAGAGAATTTATTTAAATTTTGGGGAAAACAAATATTTGGAACTAAACTTTCTCAGAACCTGTTAAAAATTTGCACTGGTTATATAATAATATTCCTTTCTCCTGTGGATAATCTCTTTCTTTTGTCAAGATTCTAACCTGAAACAGATTTCAATTGTTGTTTATGAATATCACCCAGAAGTGGAAATCATTTCCTTCGGTTCTCAATTTCTTCCCATCACCTCGTTGCAAAACAAAAATCTCATTGGTTGATGTATCACTCATTTTACAGTGAATGGCCTTGCCCTGATGTGACATTCTAGGTTGGTGACTTTTATTCAAACATATGGTATAGTTTCAGTAAAATGGAATGATATAAAATTAAATGATATTCTCCTCTTTTAATAAGAAGTATATGATGTTGTGCTCTCATTCAGCAAAATATCGATTTGTGTCTGGTAATTAACAGTAAACAGGTATACTTTAGAGATATTGCGGGTTTGGTTCCAGACCACTGCAATAAAGCGAATATTGCAATAAAGTGAATCACACAATTTTTTTTGGTTTCCCAGTGCACATAAAAGTTATCTTGACACTATATCACAGTCTATTAAGGGTGCAATAGCATTATGTCTAAAAAAACAATGTACATATCTTAATTAAAAAATAATTTATTGCTAAAAAATGCTAGACATCATTTGAGCCTTCAGCTAGTCATAATCTTTTTCTGGTGGGGGGTCTTGCCTCAGTGTTATGGCTGCTGACTTATCAGAGTGGTGGTTGCTGAAGCCTGGAGTGGCTGTGGCCATTTCTTAAAACAAGACAACAATAAAGTTCGCTGCATCAATTGACTCTTCCTTTCATGAATGATTTCTCTGTAGTATGCAATATTGTTTGACAGCATTTTACCCACAGTAGAACTTCTTTCAAAATTGGAGTCAATTCTCTCAAACCCTCCTTCTGCTTTATCAACTAAGTTTATGTAATATTCTAAAAACTTTGTTGTCATTTCAACAATCTTCACAACATCTATACCAGGAGTAGATTTCACTGTCTCTGCTCATCCATAAGAAGCAACCACTCATTCATTAAATTTTATCATGAGATTGCAGCAATACATTCACATCTCCAGGCCCCACTTCTAATTCTAGTTCTCTTGGTATTTCCACCACATCTGCAGTAAACTCCTCCACTGCAGTCTTGGACCCTTCAAAGTCATCTATGAGAGTTGGAATCAACTTTATCCAAACTCCTGTGAATGTTGATATTTTGACTTCTTCCCATGAATCATGAATGTTCTTAATGGCATCTAGAATGGTGAATCCTTTCCAGAAGGTTGTCAATTGACTCTTCACAGATCCATTAAGGGAATCACTATTTATAGCCTTACAAAATGTATTTATTAACTAATAGGACTTGAAAGTCAAAGTTATTCCTTGATCCGTGGGCTGCAGAAGGGATGTTGTGTTAGCAGGTATGAAAACATTAATCTCATTGTACAGTACATTTCCATAAGAGCTCTTGGTTGACCAGGTACATTGTCAATGAGCAGTAATACTTCAAAAGCAATCTTTGCTTTGAGTAGTGCTTCTCAACAGTAGACTTAAAATATTCAGTAAACCATGTTGTGACCATATATGCTGTCGTCAGGCTTTGTTTTTCCATGTAGAGAGTATAGGCAGAGTAGACTAAGCATAATTCTTAAGAACCCTAGAGTCTTCAACTGTAAATGAGCATTAATTGGCTTCAACTTAAAGCCACCAGCTGCATTAGGCCCTAACAAGAGAGTCAGCATGTCCATTGACTTTCTGAAGGCAGACATTGACTTCTCCTTTCTAGTTATGAAAGTCCTAGATGGTATCTTTTTCCAGTGGAAGGCTGTTTCATTTGCATTGAAAATTTGTTATTTAGTGTAGCCACTTTCATTAATAATATTAGCTAAATCTTCTGGATAACTTGCTGCAACTTCTACATCAGCACTTGCTGTTACACCTTATACTTTTATGTTATGGAGACGGCTTCTTTCCTGAAACCTCATGAACCAAACTCTGTGAGTTTCAAGTTCTTCTTCTGTAGCTTCCTCACCTCCCTCAGCCTCGACAGAATTGAAGAGAGTTAAGACTTTGCTCTGGATCAGGCTTAAGAGAATGTTGTGGCTGATTTGATCTTCTATACAGACCACTAAAACTTTCTTCACATCAGCAATAAACTATCTTGCTTTCTTATCATTGTGTGTTCACTGGAGTAGAACTTTTAATTTCCTTCAAGAAATTTTCCTTTATATTCACAACGTGGCTAACTGTTTGGCACAAGAGGCCTGGCTTTCACCTATATTGGCTTTTGACATAACTTTGACATGCCTTCGTCAATAAGCTCAATCATTTCCAGCTTTTGATTTAAAGTGAGACACGTGTGATTCTTCCTTTCACTTGAACACTTAGAGGCCATTGTAGGGTTATTAATTGGCCTATTTTCAATACTGTTTTGTTTCAGGAAATAGGGAGACCCAAGTATTAGGAAAGGGACAAAGGAATAACCGGTTGGGGCAGCAGTCAGAACATTCATAACATTTATTTGTTAAGCCTGCTGTCTTATATGGGTGCAGTCATGGCACCCCAAAGCAATTACATAATAACTTCAAAGATCACTGATCACACAGCAGCATAACAAATATAATAATAACGAAAAAGTTTAAAATATTGTGAGAATTACCAAAAGGTGATACAGAGACATGAGGTGAGCAAATCCTATTGGAAAAATGTCACCAAAAGACTTGCTGGATGCATGGTTGCCACATACCTTCAATTTGTAAAATATGCAACATCTGTGAAGCTCAATAAAGTGAAGTACAATAAAATAAGATATGCTGTATTTCTTTCCTCAGCCAAAACAGAGGTTGCATTTGTTCCATCTTAACAATTCCTATTTAACTTATGATTGCAATTACCTGAACACTGTCAATTGTTTAACATTATGATTTATACAGTGAAAGGTCTTATTTCCCAAAATATATTATAAGGTCTTTGAAGACAGGAATTTTGTGTTAGAACCACCAGTACCTAGCCTAGATGTTTACACATAGTCGGTGCAAAAACAGTCAATGATGATGATAACTAAAAGGAAATTGAGATTGTGAGAGACCTTCAAGATGGCGGAGGAGTAACAGGTGGAGATCACCTTCCTCCCCACAAATACATCAGAAATACATCTACATGTGGAACAACTCCTACAGAACACCTACTGAACGCTGGCAGAAGACCCCAGACTTCCCAAAAGGCAAGAAACTCCCCACATAACTGGCCGTGTGCCTTACAGGGTCTTGGTGCTCCAGCCAGGTGTCAGGCCTGTGCCTCTGAGGTGGGAGACCTGAGTTCAGATCATTGGTCCACCAGAGAAATCCCAGCTCCATGTAATATCAATTGGCGGGAGCTCTCCCAGAGATCTCCATCTCAATGCTAAGACCCAGCTCCACTCAATGACCAGCAAGCTACAGTGCTGGACACCCTATGCCAAACAACTAGCAAGACAGGAACACAACCCCACACATTAGCAGAGAGGCTGCCTAAAATCATAGTAAGGTCACAGACACCCCAAAACACACCAGCAGGTGTGGTCCTGCCCACCAGAAAGACATGATCCAGCCTCATCCACCAGAATACAGGCACTAGTCCCCTCCACCAGGAAGCCTACACAACCCACTGAACCAACCTTAGCCACAGGGGGCGGACACCAAAAACAATGAGAACTACAAACTTGCAGCCTGTGAAAACGAGACCTCAGACACAGTAAGTAAAACAAAACGAGAAGACAGAGAAATACACAGCAGATGAAGGAGCAAGGTAAAAACCCACCAGACCAAACAAATGAAGAGGAAATAAGAAACCTACCTGAAAAAGAATTCAGAGTAATGATAGTAAAGAGGATCCAAAATCTTGGAAATAGAATGGAGAAAATACAAGAAACGCTTAACAAGGACCTAGAAGAACTAAAGAGCAAACAAAAAATGATGAACAACACAACAAAAGAAATTTAAAATTCTCTAGAAGGAATCAATAGCAGAATAACTGACGCAGAAGAACGGATAAGTGACCTGGAATATAAAATAGTGGAAATAACTACCACAGAGCAGAATAAAGAAAAAAGAATGAAAAGAATTGAGGACAGTCTCAGAGACCTCTGGGACAACATTAAACGCACCAACGTTCGAATTATTATAGAGGTCCCAGAAGAAGAAGAGAAAAAAGAAAGGAACTGAGAAAATATTTGAAGAGATTATAGTTGAAAACTTCCCTAATATGGGAAGGGAAATAGTTAATTAAGTCTAGGAAGGGCAGAGAGTCCCAACAGGATAAATCCAAGGAGAAACATACCAAGACAGATATTAATCAAACTATCAAAAATTAAATACAAAGAAAAAATATTAAAAGCAGCAACAGAAAAACAACAAATAACATACAAGGGAATCCCCATAAGGTTAACAGCTGATATTTCAGCAGAAACTCTGCAAGCCAGAAGGGAGTGAAAGGACATATTTAAAGTGATGAAAGGAAAAACCTACCACCAAGGTTATTCTACCCAGCAAAGATCCCATTGATATTTGACAGAGATATTAAAACCTTTACAGAACAGCAAAAGCTAAGAGAATTCAGCACCACCAAACCAGCTTTACAACAAATGCTAAAGGAACTTCTCTAGGCAGAAACACAAGAGAAGGAAAATACCTACAATAACAAACCACAATAATTAAGAAAATGGTAACAGGAACATAAATATCAATAATTACCTTAAATATAAGTTGATTAAATGCTCCAACTAAAAGATATAGACTGGCTGAATGGATAGAAAAACAAGACCCGTATATATGCTGTCTACAAGAGACCCACTTCAGACCTAGGGACACATACAGATTGAAAGTGAGGGGATGGAAAAAGATATTCCATGCAAATGGAAATCAAAAGAAAGCTGGAGTAGCAATTCTCGTATCAGAGATCAAAAGAGACTTTAAATCAAAATCATAAATCAGGGCTTCCCTGGTGGCGCAGTGGTTGAGAGTCCGCCGGCCGATGCAGGGGACACGGGTTCGTGCCCCGGTCTGGGAAGATCCCACATGCCGCGGAGCGGCTGGGCCCGTGAGCCATGGCCGCTGAGCCTGCGTGTCCGGAGCCTGTGCTCCGCAACGGGAGAGGCCACAACAGTGAGAGGCCTGCATACCGCCAAAAAAAAAAAAAAAAAATCATAAATCAAAAGAGACTTTAAAATAAAGACTATCCCAAGAGACAAGGAAGGACACTACATAATGATTAAGGGATCAATACAAGAAGAAAATATAACAATGTAAATATTTATGCACCCAACATAGGACCACCTCAATACATAAGACAAATGCTAACAGCCATAAAAGGGGAAATAGACAGTAACACAATCATAGTAGGAGACTTTAACGCCCCACTTTCACCAATGGACACATAATCCAAAATGAAAATAAATAAGGAAACACAAGCTTTAAATGATACACTGAACAAGATGGACTTAATTGATATTTATAGGACATTCCATCCAAAAACAACAGAATACACTTTCTTCTCAATTGCTCATGGAATATTCTCCAGGACAAATCATATCTTGGGTCACAAATCAAGCCTTGGTAAATTTAAGAAAATTGAAATCGTATCAAGTATCTTTTATGACCACAATGCTATGAGATGAGATATCAATTACAGGAAAAATCTGTAAATAATACAAACACATGGAGGCTAAACAATGCACTACTTAATAACCAAGAGATCACTGAAGAAATCAATGAGGAAATCAAAAAAAGACCTAGAAACAAATGACAATGAAAACATGATGACCCAAAACCTATGGGATGAAGCAAAAGCAGTTCTAAGAGGGAAGTTTAAAGCAATACAATCCTACCTCAAGAGACAAGAAACATCTCAAATAAACAACCTAACCTTACACCTAAAGCAATTAGAGAAAGAGAACAAAAAACCCCCAAAGTGAGCAGAAGGAAAGAAATCATAAAGATGAGATTAGAAATAAATTAAAAGAGAAATGAAGGAAACAATAGCAAAGTCAATAAAACTAAAAGCTGGTTCTTTAAGAAGGTAAACAAAATTGATAAACCAAACAAAATTGATAAACCATTAACTAGACTCATCAAGAAAAAAGGGAGAAGATTCAAATCAACAGAATTAGAAATGAAAAAGGAGAAGTAACAACTGACACTGCAGAATTACAAAGGATCATGAGAGATTACTACAAGCAACTATATGCCAATAAAATGGACAACCCGAAAGAAATGGACAAATTCTTAGAAAAGCAAAGAAAAATCTTCCAACAAACAAAATCCTAGGACCAGATGGTTTCACAGGCAAATTCTATCAAACATTTAGAGAAGAGCTAACACCTATCCTTCTCAAACTCTTCCAAAATATAGCAGAGGGAGGAACACTCCCAAACTCATTCTATGAAGCCAACACCACCCTGATACCAAAACCAGACAAAGATGTTACAAAGAAAGAAAACTACAGGCCAATATCACTGATGAACATAGAGGCAAAAATCCTCAACAAAATACTAGCAAACAGAATCCAACAGCACATTAAAAGGATCATACAGGGCTTCCCTGGTGGCGCAGTGGTTGAGAGTCCACCTGCTAATGCAGGGGACATGGGTTCATGACCGGGACTCGGAAGATCCCACATGCCGCAGAGCGGCTGGGCCTGTGAGCCATGGCAGCTGAGCCTGAGCATCCGGAGCCTGTGCTCCGCAATGGGAGAGGCCACAATAGTGACAGGCCCGCGTACCACAAAAAAAAAAAAAAAAAAAAAAAAGGATCATACACCATGATCAAGTGGGGTTTATCCCAGGAATGCAAGGATTCTTCAATATATGCAAATCAATCAATGTGATATACTATATTAACAAACTGAAGAATAAAAACCATATGATCATCTCAATAGATGCAGAAAATGCTTTCGACAAAATCAACACCCATTTATGATAAAAACCCTGTAGAAAGTAGGCATAGAGGGAACTTATCTCAACATAATAAAGGCCTTATATGACAAACCCACAGCCAACATCATCCTCAATGGTGAAAAACTGAAACCATTTCCACTATGATCAGGAACAAGACAAGGTTGCCCACTCTCACCACTATTATTCAACATTGTTTTGGAAGTTTCAGCCACAGCAATCAGAGATGAAAAAGAAAGAAAAGGAATCCAAATCGGAAAAGAACAAGTAAAGCTGTCACTGTTTGCAGATGACATGATACGATACATAGGTAATCCTCAAGGGGCCATCAGAAAACTACTAGAGCTAATCAATGAATTTGCTAAAGTAGCAGGATACAAAATTAATGCACAGAAATCTCTTGCATTCCTATATACTAATGATGAAAAATATGAAAGAGAAATTAAGGAAACACTCCCATTTACCACTGCAACAAAAATAATAAAAACCTAGGAATAAACCTACCTAAGGAGACAAAAGACCTGTATACAGAAAACTATAAGACACTGATGAAAGAAACTGAATATGATACAAACAGATGGAGAAGTGTACCATGTTCTTGGATTGGAAGAATCGACATTGTGAAAATGATGATACTACCCAAAGCAATCTAAATATTCAGTGCAATCTCTATCAAACTACCACTGGCATTTTTCACAGAACTGGAACAAAAAATTTCACAATTTGTATGGAAACATAAAAGACCCCGAATAGCCAAAGCAATCTTGAGAAAGAAAAACAGAGCTGGAGAAATCAGGCTCCTGGACTTCACACTATTATACAAAGCTACCGTAATCAAGATAGTATGGTACTGGCACAAAAACAGAAATATAGATCAATGGAACAGGATAGAAAGCCCAGAGATAAACCCACGCACATATGGTCACCTTACTTTGATAAAGGAGGCAAGAATATACAATGGTAAAAACACAGTCTCTTCAATAAGTGGTGCTAGGAAAACTGGACAGCTACATGTAAAAGAATTGAATTAGAACACTCCCTAACACCATACACAAAAATAAACTCAAAATGTATTAAAGACATAAATGTAAGGTCAGTCACTACAAAAATCTTAGAGGAAAACATTGGCAGAACACTCTATGACATAAATCACAGCAAGATCATTTTTGACCCACCTCCTAGAGAAATGGAAATAAAAACAAAAATAAACAAATGGGATCTAATGAAACTTCAAAGCTTTTGCACAGCAAAGGAAACCATAAACAAGTTGAAGAGACAACCCTCAGAATGGGAGAAAATATTTGCAGACAAAGCAACTGACAAAGGATTAATCTCCAAAATTTACAAGCAGCTCATGCAGCTCAATATCAAAAAAACAAACAACCCAATCCAAAACTGGGCAGAAGACCTAAGTAGATATTTCTCCAAAGAAGATATACAGATTGCCAACAAACACATAAAAGAATGCTCAACATCACTAATTTTTAGAGAAATGCAAATCAAAACTACAATGAGGTATCACCTCACACCAGTCAGAATAGCCATCATCAAAAAATCTACAAACTATAAATGCTGGAGAGGCTGTGGAGAAAAGTAAAATGTAAATTGATACAGCCACTATGAAGAACAGTATAGAGGTTCCTTATAAAAGTAAAAATAGAACTTCCATAGGACCCAGAAATCCCACTACCTGGCATATATCCTGAGAAAACTGTAATTCAAAAAGAGTCATATAACACAATGTTCATTGCAGCTCTATTGACAATAGCCAGGATATGGAAGCAACCTAAGTGTCCATCGACAGATGAATGGATAAAGAAAATGTGGCACATATATACAATGGAATATTACTCAGCCATGAAAGGAAATGAAATTGAGTTATTTGTAGTGAGGTGATGGACCTAGAGTCTGTCATACAGAGTAAAGTAAGTCAGAAAGAGAAAAACAAATACCATATGCTAACACATATATATTGAATCTAAAAAGAAAAAAAGAAAAGGTTCTGAGGAACCTAGGGGCAGGTTAGGAAGAAAGATGCAGACGTAGAGAATGGACTTGAGGACGCGGGGAGGGGGAAGTATAAGCTGGGATGAAGTGAGAGAGTAGCATTGACATATATACACTATTAAGTGTAAAATAGCTAGTGGGAAGCAGCTGCATCGCTCGGGGAGATCAGGTCGGTGGTTTGTGACCACCTAGAGGGGTGGGATAGGGAGGATGGGAGGGAGATGCAAGAGGGAGGAGATATGGGGATATGTGTATACATATAGCTGACTCACTTTTTTATACAGCAGAAACTAACACACCATTGTAAAGCAATTATACTCCCATAAAGCTGTTAAAAAAGAAAAGAAATTGAGATTATTATGAACAAGATCCCTTCTTTTAAGAATCATGGGAGTTCAGTGAAACAGGTCCAGATGTGTTTTCTGTGAGCAAAACTGGGTTATTAATCTAAAGATTTCTAATCAATAATGTTAAGTTTCTAAACATCTTGCTGAAGTATATTTACCCATATTTTGTAAAGAAGGGAAAGAGGCAGATGACAATAATGTACTGAGCTCTACAAAGATACTTTCATTGCACTGTAATAAAGTGGAAACCAAGCATCCTGTCTCAAAGAAAATGTCTATATCACCTGTTTTGACCTGCCTCTAAGTGTTGGTGTATGGATAACCATGATAAAATGACATTATTCCAAGATTGTCTTTTTCCTTCTCTAATAGTGTAGAACATGGGGTTAAGAGCATGATCTATTGAGTAAATCAGACTTACATTCAAAATCTTGTTCTACCACTTACTAGTTGTAAGACCTGAGCAAATCACTACAGTTTTCTGTACTTCGGTTCCCTCATCTATAAAATGGGGGAAAAATAACTGTTCCTATCTCCACAGGTCATTGTGAAGATTAAAAGAAATCATGTGCAAATAACCACCTGGAACATGATACATGGTCAAGAAATCACAATTAACAGAAGCACATCAAATCTGCTTTATTTCTAAAATGTATATCTATCCCTGAAATGCATCTGCAGGTTGTGTTCAGAGAACACTTTAGGAAACCTAATTCTTCTTCAGATGGCCTACTTTGCCACCAGCACTGATTGAATTATAATGCCTAATGAAAGAGGAAAAAGTTCTCAATTTCTATAGACTCCATTTTCCTCAACTATTAAGCAATATGCTTAATTTAGACAATGTCTAAGATCCCATCTCTGAATATACTCATGTACTCAGAATGGTGTTATTTTATGTTTAGTGTCATTAATATGATTATTAGCCAATAATTATTGAGTGTTTACTCTGCACCAGACACTGGGATAAGTGTTTTATATAGATTCTTTCATTTAATCCTAATAATCACCTTGTTTCATGGATCAGAAAATAGAGGCTCAAGAATGTTAATTAACTTGCCCAAGCTCAAACACCTAAAAAGCACATGACAAATGAAAATGTCTTTATGACTCCAAAGCTATTTCACTTCCTCTCCCTAATAAACTATTTTTCTCAATCAAATGCTTTCTATCTTAACTTCTGAGCATCAAATTTACCTCACCTCAGAACTGAAGAACATTTCGACTACATCAGAGTACCAACTGTCAATTTTTTAATGTCCTAAATCTATCCTAAGCATAAAAATCTAGTTCAAACTAATTGTGATACAGAATAGTCCTAGGGTCCAATCAATAAAGACCATATGTAACCAAAAGAGAGGAATGAAAATATTTTAACAACTTGATATAATGAAAGCACTCCAGCCTGTTCTCATTAAATTAGACCCATGGTTGTTTATCTTACAGAGAAATTGAGAGACATCATGTGCAAGTATCTTGTACCATTTTTTTTTCAAAATTTAAAAATACCTCTTCTCCATACCTTCATTTCTCATGGCAATCAAATTTAGGGTTCAGTTTTAAGGATTATTCTAAATCTATTTTGAATTTATTTAAGTTTTCAGCATCAGAACAATAAATTCCTAAAACTGTCTCCCAACCTATGTGGTTATACTTTGTTTTTACCTTTTCTAAATTTCTTTACCTTAAGCTTCAAAGTGTACTCTCCTTCCTCTCCCTCTTCCTTAAGTGAATTTGTAGCTTTCAATCACTTTGTAACCTTTATCTTTTCGATGTTTAATACGCACTAATCTGCTTTAGGTGGTTTACTAACCCATGGCTCAGTGGCTCACTCCCACTGATGATTTCTGCTACTCTTCCTTGTGCCTCTTAGGATTCTATTATGTCTTTCTTGAGGTGTAATAATAACAATTGCAAGTAGTACCTCAGATGATAAGTATCAGAATCTTGTACAATTGAATTTAATTTTTTAAATTTCCAGTGTGCTTCTATGTTAATAGTCAACATCCTATTGGACATTAAAATCACAGTAATATATTCAATTTGATTTTTAACAGAATCATAACTCTTGATTATCATTATAAGTCCAGAATCCTACAAATCTAGTTTGGATTAGCTTACTCTCAAAGTTTTACCTTGCATTTGTACATATTGAAAAAATACTTTTAACATCTTACTATGCACTTGGACATTCTTATAAGAATTTCCTGAAATTTATATCTATTGGCTTACCCGACTGCTATCTATTGAATAAAGTCCTCACATCAGATCATATTAAATCATTAAGTAAGACTATTTCTAGATTTAAATATCAGCAAAATTCTTCACTAACTGCCCAAGACCTTTACACTCCCAAATATAAGATGCTCAGGGAAGCAGAGACAATAAGTGTGACACAGGCCAAATTTGCAGCCTGTCTGCTCCATTTTAGTTTACATACAACTGGAATTTGGAAATGAGCAGCTCTAGTAACTATCATATAATTCCCAGAGCCAAGCTGGGTCTAAGAGCTTGAGAGCATAATATTATTAAAGGTTTATGAATCAGCTTGGACTTTTCTCCACACTGACCCCTACTTACCCTCTGCCCTTTACTTCTGGGCAAAGATAAATTCTGCTTTGCACATAACATTTTATTATTTGTAATAACAACAATATTGTCACAAGATATTAAATCACAGTAGCTAAGGTTATTTTCAGGTTTGGCCCTACAGCTTATTAGCAGGGGGAAGAAAAAAACTTAAGGAAACTAAACACTGACACTGAAAATTAATTTGTAATTTTTATGCCTTTTATTTACAAAACTCTTTATATTTTAAAAAATACTTCCCAAAACATGGTCACAGGGTGGTTCAGAAAACAGGTAGCCTGGGTTGGAAAGTTGGTCCATGATTTATTCTCTGTGTGGCTAAGGGCAAGATTTAACATGCTTTGGTTTCCTCATCTGTAAAGTGACTGTGATGGCAACTGTACAGACCTCAAAATGTTGTCAAGAAGACTAAATGAGTTAATATTTATAAAATTCTTAGGACAGTGTCTGGCATGCAGAAAGTGCTATATAATTTCTGGTATGCAGAAAGTGCTTATATAAGTGTCTGGCATGCAGAAAGTGCTATATAATTTCTAGCATGCGGAAAGGGCTATATATAAGTGTCTGGCGTGCAGAAAGTGCTATATATAAGTGTCTGGCATGCAGAAAGTGTGTTGTAAAACAACAACAACAAAAACTAAAGGAATAATCCTTGTTTTAGCACTTCGAGACAGATGTCATTATTGCCTTTTCAGAGCTAAGAATTTGTAGCTCAAAGGACTGACCCAAGTTCATATGATTACTAAGGATTATAGCTGTGATTCAAGTCCAGCTATTCTGCTCCAAGTCTAGCTTCTCTTTCTTCTTCACAGACATTAAATTCTGTGAATTAAATCTTTAGATTATGCATATTTCATTTATGCATTATGCAGCCAGTAATTATGATACACAGTTTTGGTACAATGAGGTACCTTTATGCAGCAACCCTCTATAAACATTTTAGCAAGTGTAAGAATCACATACCTTCATTGCATTATAGACTTCACATCGGGGTTCTGAACCCACTTCATCAACAACACCTAAAAACTGTTTATGGACAAGATCTCCTCTAATGAGAGCTTAGTGGACAGTTAAAAGTCAGTATTATTATAGCTGAATCTTTTATGGTCTGGAAAAAAAGAAGACTGGCTACTGAAGGTCATTCTACAATAGTTCCAGAATAACCTCCACACATCAGCAGTAAGAATCTTCTCTGTAGTTGTGGTCTTAACAAGCATGGCTGTTTTGGTCTCATTACCAAGCATTTATTTTGACTTGCCATGTGCCAAGTGTCGTGTTAGGGGCTGGGGAAATGAGGAAGAATGCAACAGATTCTCAAAATGCTCACAATCTAGTGATAGAGATATAAACATATCTATAGAATTACAATGGAATATGAGTTCATGAGTATTGGAGATATAATCCAGACATTAAATAGTTTTACAGTCATTAATCAAAGATGCTAATGTATATATGAGTTAAAGGAAACTTCTGTTTTTTAATTTATATGCGTCTTTCGTTTTTGCACTTTTAAAAAACGAGTATGTATTACTTTTGCAATTTAAACATTATGGTGCAAAAATGAAAATTAAAACTGGGTCTAATACAAAAAAGAAAAATATCTGTGCAGTGATGAGGAAGGAATGAGTGGGAACTAAGGGAAGGAGTATGTGTAAAGAACAGATATAATAGTGATGAGGAAGTGTTTGACTCTGTCTATGTCTTGAAAAGAGTAGGAAGAGTATTCTGGGAAAGCTTTACTGAGAGTGCAATGGTCATGTATGTACGTTTGCAATAATTTTAGCTGTCTACTAAGCAGATGATATGGGGGAGATATTTCAGGCTTTTGGAGAAGCATATGCAAAGTTGCAGAGGAATGAAGTCATGTGAGACAGACAGGAAATGATCATAGATTTTTCTTTAGCAATATCATAAAATGTAATTCAGGAACTGGAGGTAAGAGAAAAGGCTGCAGAAGTAGGCAGCACCCAAATCTTGATGGGCTCTCTATATATGCTAAGAATATTATATTCTTATATTCTAAGGATTTTAAGCAAAGAGCTATCATGGCAAGGTTTATTTTTTCTACTAATTGCCTTTAGATCACCTCCTAGGTTCCTCAACCATTCACTACATGTCAAATATCTAATAACTGGTAGGCACTCTTCTATGTACTATGAATACATCCAAGAGCAGAAGAGACAAAAATCCAGCAGTATGCTGAAGCCAGTTTGTACTAATTTCTGAAAGCTTATTTTTACAACTTGAGCAATTTTTCAAGTTGCTCATTAAACCTTGGTAGCTTGAAATAAACAGGATGGGAATATTTACACCACAGTAACTGGCCTATGTTACAAATCAGGGATTTTTCTCCCCAGAGAGCTGATTGTTAGACATTTACCAGTCTACCACTGCAGAGATCCCAAATCTCATGGGGCTTATATTTAATATAAATGTATAATTACATCTATTACATTGTATATAAAATATATATAGCTTACATTTTACATAAAAGGTGTTATGGGGAAAAAATATAATGAAAAAGTTGATCAAGGTAAAGACTTGTGGAAGGTGAAGGAATCAACCACTCTGCACAGGGCCCTAGGATAAGAGCAAGCTTGGTGCATGTATCTTTTTGAATTATGGTTTTCTCTGGATATATGCTCAGGATTGGGACTGCTGAATCATATGGTTGCTCTATTTTTAGTTTTTTAAGGAACCTCCGTACTGTCCTCCATAGTGGCTATACCAATTTATATGATACAGCAATTCCACTCTTGGGCATATACCCAGAGAAAACCATAATTCGAAAAGATACATGCACCCCAATGGTCATTGCAGCACTCTTTACAATAGGCAGGATATGAAGCAACCTAAATGTCTATTGACAGAGGAATGAATAAAGAAGATGTGGTACATACATACAATGGAATATTACTCAGCCATAAAAAAGAATAAAATAATGCCATTTGCAGCAACGTGGATAGATCTAGAGATACTGTAAAGTAAGTCAGACAGAGAAAGACAAATGTCATATGATATCACTTTTATGTGCAATCTAAAAACATGGTACAAATGAACTTACAAAACAGAAGTAGAGTCACAGATATAGAAAACAAACTTATGGTTACTGGGGGAAAGGGGGAGAGGGATAAATTGGGAGACTGGGATTGACATATACACACTACTATATATAAAATAGATAACTAATAAGGACCTACTGTATAGTACAGGGAACTCTTACTCAGTACTCTGTAATGACCTATATGGGGAAAAAATCTAAAAAAGAGGGATATACGTATATGTGTAATTGATTCACTTTGCTGTACACCTGAAACTAACAGAAAATTGTAAATCAACTATAATCCAATACAAATTTTTTAAAAAGAGCAAGCCTGGTGTGATGTTGGGAGAGTGAGTTGGGGTGAATGCAACTGGAGCAGAGTGAGTGAGGGGAGGTGCATTTAGGAGGTAATAGTGGAGACAGAAAGGGTGGGCATGAGAATGGGAAACATTGCTTCTTGTATGGACTTTGTCTTTTAGGCTGCACGAAATGGCTAATCATTGGTAAGCTGCAGAGAGAATGACACGATCTATCTTATGATCATGATTTGCCATGATCAAATGGCAAAAGTGCCATTTGATACTTCTAATTAAGCATCCAAAGTCTAGTCTCGTGGTTTTATAAACAATAACTGAACTTCACAAAACTTCATTATACCTTTGCCTGAATGTGGCTTTGTTTTTTGTTTTTTATTTTTTGCGGTACACGGGCCTCTCACCGTTGTGGCCTCTCCCGTTGCAGAGCACAGGCTCCGGACGCGCAGGCTCAGTGGCCATGGTTCATGGGCCCAGCCTCTCTGCAGCATGTGGGATCTTCCTGGACCGGGGCACGAACCCGTGTCCCCTGCATCAGCAGGCGGACTCTCAACCACTGCGCCACCAGGGAAGCCCTGGCTTTGGTTTCATGATATTAATAGACCTACCCCTAAAAATGCTTGACCTCCCGATTTTTTCACACATAAGCTGATTCTCATCACCCCTGAATGGTACAGGTGGAAACCTGGCCAATGAAGAAAGAGGGTCAACACTACTTAGCAGGCAAACACCCTCCTCTTCTCCAATATTACCAGAGGGATCTGTAGCTCCAGGCTGGACAGAGCCACTGCTTTATACATGACTGTCCACAACCAAGTCCAATGAAAGCTTCCCTGGCTAAACGGAAAAGGAGGCCATTTGTATCTCCCCCTTTCATATTTCACAATATGCAGCCCATTAACACTAATCCATGAAGACAGCACAAAGTCTATATTAGAGGTTTTCCTCTTACACTTACTCTCACAAATTGCAATGGTATAAGTCTTTACTTATGCACATTGATCTTTAAAGTGGTAAATTCGAAGAGTTCAGAATCTGTGTTTCACTGATTTTGAGAACTATATAAGATTATCATTAGCAGAGAGCTATTTAATAAATATTACAATGCTAATGATACTGATGGTGATTGAGCAAGCATCACAAATAAATAGTAAAAATTATTTTAAGCCTTAATAGCAGATTACTTTTTTCTTATTCTCACAAAAGAATGAGCTGAGACAGTGTTAGAAATCATGGTAGAAATGAGTCGGCACCGGGAGGTTTGGTGTAAGCTAGTGCATAGTCAACACACAGAACCAAAGAGAAGATAAAGAACATGTAATAGTACAAAGAGTCAGTCTTCTTGAAGTGTAGCGGGCAACTGGTTCACCTCTAGGTTTTCAGCCACCATTCCTTAACGGGGACAAGGGACTCCGAGCTTAGAAAAAGGAGGGAACTAAAATTTATACAAGAATAAATTAAACAAAATGTTTCCAAGCCCTTGATCACATAGCAATGCTCTACACAGGCCACATGATAAAATAATAATATTTCTCAAAGACCTCAATTATGTAGCCACTACATTTAGAAGTAAAATAATAAAAGAATGTCAAAGCTTCCTTTAGTTATGAAAATAATTTTGGTACCTATAAGACATTTCTTTATGGGTATCTATTTTTTCACCTTATTTCTGAGAATGAATGGGTAAGATGAATAAACTAGAGCCATTTTATTTCAGTCAATAGTGTATTATTTAGCAAGCTGAATTTTCATTATTTAACATTTAGTTCATGTTCTCTCTGGTCTGAATACAAACTCAGTGATTAAAATGTAGGTATAGTATATTTCCAAGATACAAATAGCATATTGGTGTTCTTTGTGAATTCCGAACAATTTAGTAAATAGATGAGACAGTTAACAAATGCAATTTGGGAACTTCTTGAGGTGGAGATTATTGATAACATACAACATCAATAGAATGAATATATGCCACTTTCTCTTCACTCCTTTTCAATTCTTTGATAGGTGTAGCAGCGATCAATACAATAAGACTCAGCACTTCTCCATCAAATTTGTATTTGGTACAAACATTGAAAAATAATACCTCTTACTTATCTAATAATATAGAAACATGTGTAATACAAAAGGATATCCATTCATTCAGTCATAATGTAGGTGCAATATGCTTTGCATTTTTAAGTCTGTTTGGAAGACTAACATCTAAAATACAATTGCATTAATTATACTTCACTGCATCGATATAATAGGATAATGTCTATTCAAGACTCTTCTAAATTTCTGTACAAATAAGAAAGCAAAGTAGAAAAATAAGTCACTTAATGCATTTGTGTAGGCTAATTCTTTAAAATAATTTAGTGGATTCAAGCAGTGACTGAACTGGTTAATTAACATGGTGAAAAAATTAGAAAACTGTGAAAAAACATCACATGAGAGAGAAAGACTATTTTTTCTAAAGATAGCTTTTTAAAAGAACTTACAAATGGTCAAATCTCACAAAAAAATAGAAGCATTTTTTATGATTTCAATGAAAAAAATCAGCCACTTTTAACCTATATTTCTTAAATAGAATTTTCTACATCAGTGTTTCTTTTCTTTCCAGTAGATTTTTTTCAGGGGGAAAAAACTAAAATATCTCAAAAATAAAGCCAGAATTCAAGTAATTATAAAAGCCTATTATTATCTAGTTATACTCTCTGTATCTAAACAGTTATGGCTTTGTAATAGTTAACATTTCCTCCATTTAATATCACTAATTATTTTCCCTCTGCAGCTTTGATGGGTTAGTTATAGTCTGGAATAAAAAACACTGTGGTAAGGACAACTGTACAGCAAGGTTAACTGCCTTCTTGTCTTCAGTACCAATAATTACCTTTAAACAAAAAAAGGCTGTTTTCAGATTTGACAGTTAATTTACTAATGAGTATGTGGACCCAATTTATAATAAAGTAATATTGACCAGAAATAATCCTACATTGGTACTCATCTGAATTATTTTATTGTTCACGGCCTCTATTAAATAAATTGGAAAGGATTAATTTTGCAAGATGGGATTGTCAGAGACTGCTGCATAAACTAGATGCATGTCAGCACTAAATTTAATTATTGATCACAATACAATAGTGCTGAGTGTTCCAATCCCCAAACAGCTTCCGGTAACTATCAGCAGATTCTAAATATACAGACTGAAGTAAAAATTTGATTGCAGATGACTACATTTTTAATAAATAAATATTTCATCAGCACTAAATAAAAATTTAATTTTACAGTACTATTTAGATCATTCATTGAACCTTGGAGCAAATGAACGATAAATGAGGGTGACTCCCTCAAGATACAAATTTTACTTTAATGGTTTAATGTCTCAGTTATCCATGAGATTATTTTGCTCCCTTCATTTTGGCAGATAAATAAAACTTGTAAATAGAAGGCCACATAGAGCATGCCCTTACGTTGTTGAATAGCATAAAGTAGCAACTGACTGGCTTGGATTCATATCTAGAATTCCGGACCACAGTCTCCTACAAAACATTATAGACTAGTGTAGTACAAATATCAGTATTGGGATATAACTTGAGCTGTGCAATTTGAAACTAGTTAAAAATTGGGAAATTCAATATGTTAATTGGCTATAAAATATGAAATAGTTTTTTAAATTGAAATTGTCTGCATACATGAAATGGTTGTATTGTTGAGTAGACTTTGCTAGTAACAGTGGACATTTACCTTAACTGATTACTCATTTTCACATAATGTAAAATATTCCTTGAGCTTAGCAATCAAACAGATTTGCAGTTGCTCTTCCTAGCATTATGGTTAAAGAATCAATGAGTGTGCATTGAAAGACAATATATTTATAAGAACTGAAGTAAATGATTAGTTCTGCTACCAAGGAAGTAGATATGATCTTAGTGTCAGTCAGGGCTGCTCTCTGTAAAAATTCAAATATTCAGTGTATTCAAGATTTTATTATACACCTATATTAATTTTATTTCAAATGAGCAAATAAAAAGATACATTAGCATTGCTATTACAGTTTATATGACTTAGAATATTCATTCTTTGGCTAGTGTTCAAATAAAAACATAAAAATATTTAATACTATGTGAAATATATTGTAAGAGTAGAAGTCATTTTATTTTAAATGAAAAAAAAGCAGCAAAATTGTCCTACTAAATAAGTCTTAAAGGAGAAAAAGATGCCGATAGCTTTTACCAAGAATTTATAGCGTGAAATTCGAGCAAATGTTGCTTAGATCACTTGACTCATTCAACCTATTTTTAATTTGATATAAAACTCTGGAAATTAATATACAGTTTTAATTTTGATAAGTATTGGTAAGGGAGAAAGTCATCATTATTCTAATAAATTTTTAACATGTATCTTGACAATTTTTCAATTTCCTCCGACCTTCTGAACAATAGCTCTATGCACAATTCTTTAAAATTCATCAGTTTGGTTTGAAGTAGAATTTATTCTTCTCTATCTTAAATTTGAATGCAGCTATTCATTTTTTGTATTACTGTAATAAATTAGTAAATTAAAAATAAAAGGCTTAGAGCTATCTCAGAACTTATTCATTTATGTGATGGCATAGCACATTAAAAAGAGTCCAGGCTTCAGAGCCAAGCAGATGATGTTTCAAAACCCAAATCAGCCACTGAAGGCAATGTCATCCAAGTAATTCACTTAAATCCTCTTGAGTCTCTATCCATCTGAATTTTTTTAAAATTAATTAATTAATTAATTTTTGGCTGCATTGCGTCTTCCTTGCTGCATGCGGGCTTTCTCTAGTTGTGGCGAGCGGGGGCTACTCTTCGTTGCGGTGCTCGGGCTTCTCATTGTGGTGGCTTCTCTTGTTACGGAGCATGGGCTCTAGGCTCACGGGCTTCAACAGCTGTGGCGCACGGGCTCTAGAGCGCAGGCTCAGTAGTTGTGGCGCACGGGCTTAGTTGCTCCGCCACATGTGGGATCTTCCTGGACCAGGGCTCGAACCCCTGTCCCCTGCATTGGCAGGCGGATTCCTAACCACTGAGCCACTGGGGAAGTCCCATCTGAATTTATTACTTTTAAATAAATAATAGTCTAACTTTGGACATATGTCTTTAAAACTTAAAGATTAGTTTTAAGAAAATTCACTCCGGGCTTCCCTGGTGGCGCAATGGTTGAGAGTCTGCCTGCCGATGCAGGGGACACGGGTTCGTGCCCTGGTCTGGGAAGATCCCACATGCCGCGGAGCGGCTAGGCCCGTGAGCCATGGCCACTGAGCCTGAGCGTCTGGAGCCTGTGCTCCGCAACGGGAGAGGCCACAACAGTGAGAGGCCCACGTACCACAAAAAAAAAAAAAAGAAGGTTCACTCCATGGCTAAACTCATCATTATTTCACTAGTCTTCACTCTCGATAGAGTAAATGACATCTCATATACTATCTGCCATAGCACACAACACACGTATTATGTATATGCTATCCTATCAGTGAGTATATCAAGTAATATTAATGTAAAATAAGCACCTGTTTCAGAACTTCACAAGGAAGTAAAACAGGACATTGTTTTGTGTAAGGTAGGACTATTTATATTACAAGTAACAGAAAATCCAAATTAAACTGGCTTAAACAAGGAAGGCTGTTTTTTGACTAATGTAACCGAGAAGAGTAGGAAGAAAGTGCTCTTCAGACAGTCAAATAAAGACTGTTAAGTCCATTTGTCTGTAAGTCCCTCAGCTTGCTGGGCCCATTTCAGAATGTCAGTTCATCTCCACACTATGTCCTCTCATGATTGCAAGAGATTTACTTCCTTTTTTATTTCTAAGGCAATAGAGCAGGGGTCTGTAAATCAGACCTGCAGGAAAACACTGGCTCACTACATGTTTTTGTATGGCCTGCAGGCTAAAAGTTGTTTTTACACCTTTAAATGGTTGGAAGAAGTCAAAAGAAGAGTAACACTTTGTGGCACATGAAAATTACACGATATTCAAATTTTCTTAATGTCTGTAAATAAAATTTTATTGGAACACAGCTATCCTCATTTATTTAATTATCATCTGTGGCTGCTTCTGTGTTATAATGACAGGCAGAAATGAGTAGCTATAGCAGGGACAGTATCATGTGACCACCTATAGAACACACATCTTGAGTTTAACTTTGAGGGACAACCAAAAAATAGTTTCATGGCAAGGTGAATGCCACACACTTGATTTTCTAATCAATCAATGAGGATTTCTGCCTAAAAACAACCACTGAGGCAAAGTGAATGGGATTACTCTAATTGACTTAATTCATCTTTGCTATCCAATATGGAAGCCACCAGCCACTTGTGCAAGTGTGACTGAGGACTGATTTTTTTCATTTTAACTAATTTTTATTTTAATTTTAAAACCCTAAATTCATTACATTTTAAGTACATTTGGAACAACTTCAGTATGTGAATCTACTTTTTAACTATAAACTTTATAAATCTCAACACAGATCAAGGATTTTAGATGAAAATTTAGCATCCAATTGAGGTATGCTATTAATGCAGAATACATACCAGATTTCAAGGACTTAGTACCAACAAAACAATGTAAAATATTTCATTAATATTTTTATATTCGTTACATTTTGAAATGACAATCTTTTGGATTTACTGGGCTAAATAAAACATATTAAAATGATCTCATCTGTTTATTTTTACTTTTTCAAATGTGACTATCTAAACATTTAAAATGGCTTGCATTGTATTACTACTGGACAGCACTAGCTCCAATTAATTTTTTCTGTAACCCAAAAGAAGATCTCTGTGTTATCTGCTGGTGAAGAGGGGCTTAGATGCTGGTATACAACAAGCATATTTCTACTATAAAAGTAACAGTTATAATGGATCAATAAAGCACTTAAGATGAATATGTTAATGTGATAATAATAGACATTACCTAAACTCTTCTCAAAACTGGACAAAAGCATATTTTCTAGTTAAAAAAGCTAATTTACACAATTTAAAAAATATGAGGACAATAAATTGTTGTCTGTTTCACAAATTATATATAGTACATACATGTCTTATTATGGACAAAAAGGAAGTTTCTGTAACAAAGTACCCCAAATATATTAGCTTTAAAAAGATAGAAATTGGTTTCCTCTAATCAAGCAGTTAAGAAGAAGGAAAATGTTTCAGATAGGGAGGCCTGCTCCCTTAGTTACTCAAGGGATCCAAAATCTTTCTTATAGTGACCATAAAACCACCACTCAGATATCCCAAAGCAAGAAGCATACTTGACCAACAACTCCAGCTGTCACTTTTCTGGATCCATTACCACGGAGGCCACACTGACCCCAGGATGTATACAACGACTGTATATAACTGAGCTACCAATGAAAGCTCTTTTCTGCAGAGCACAGGTCTGTCTAAAAGGCAATTTTAGCCAGAGGACTCCTTGTAACCTTGGCTGAAATTTCTAATAACATGTTGCCACCTCTCAGACAAGAGTCTCACTTTTCCTGCCCAATTATCCTTCCTTTGGAATCCCTTTATCCTTCAAAAGTTCTTCCTCCAATAAATCTCTTACACATGTACTCCCCTCGATATCTGCTTTCAGGAGGACCTGGACTAACACATCTCTATTCTGCTCCTGTCCCATTTCCTAGGCAGTGCCCTTGTCTGCATGGTCAAACCTAGCTGACCAGTAACACACCCACACTCCAGCCTGCAAGAAGTGGGAAAAAGATAAAGGGGAGTTCACACTCAATCAAATTACAAGAGAAGTTGCACAAATCCCTTCCATTCATTTCCTAGGCAAGAACTTAGTCACATGATCACACTGTTGCAAGGAAGGGAAGAGAATCTAGTCTCTAATTGGGAGGATATGCTCTACTAAAAATCAAGAGGTTCTATTTCTAAAATGAAAAGACAAACAGTAAAGCCTAGAGGATATTTAGAAGTTTCTGCTAAAATATACTCTGAAAGATTTAGATGTTTGAAAGATTGTTTGCTATTTTTCTCTTAGCAATCATAAAGTACATATTACTTCTTTTGTAGACACTGCCATTCAGGAAATAGAAATTATATTTTATGCGAATCATTTGGAAAGAATCTCTTGAAATTATTAACAAAATTAATAACATTTAGACATTGAATAAAATCAGTTGAAAATGTTGATCCTGAAATTATTTTGACATCTCAATTTATAAATGATACTCGCAATATCATTTCTAGCATCAGTTTAAAATAAATATTTCAGCTTTTGAACAAACTGCATTTACACTGTTCCTTCAGACTTATGGGAGACAACTCCCCATTCTTGCTCTCCCTGGATACCTCTACCCACTATGTCCATTTCCTTTATTAACAAACCTATTATACCCACACTCTTATAAACTATACTTCCACTAAAAAGCCTGTTCAAAAATTCCAGCTGAATGTGCCATATGATTCCCGTAAGAACACTGACTGATACAGCAACCCAAATCACATTTAGATTTAAAAGATAAGTGTAAAAACCTATAAGGAGGAAGCCACAAACTTACCGAGGGACAGACATCATCCGAGATACTCTCCATCTCTCCATTGTCTCCTTCCTGGTTTGGCCCCAGAGACTGATCTCTGTAGACTGTACCCTCCTGGTTCTTTGCCTTTTGGGTTCAACCAATGGGAGGCTCTGCCAAAAAAGAAAAGGATGGTTGGAGAGAGAGCACTCAAAGTATTTCTCACCTCTGTTCTCTCTGTCTGGAGGCCTGTGGGTTGGTGGTGGTTAAATTACTCAACTGAAGGTTGCTGCTTTTGTCAGGGAGCTCTCTTCTCTAGTTCTAGATTTCATAGCATTTTGATAATGCTATTTTGCCTCTTCTTATCCTTTCAAACCTAGGAACCTAGGAGTGATAATGGCCTTTGGGTCTCCCAATTATTTGCTAGGTTCTTCTTGAAAAATGTTTTTCTCTAATCTACCCACACATTCTTTTGGATTTGTACTACTTACCCTTTACTGTTTTCTTTAGTCAAGCACACACACTAAATCAATTTCTTCTGTCCCGAGGATAATTCGTGCCTAACCTATAGTACAAGATCTTTGTGACAACTGCTTTCTCTGATGCTCAGGAGCCTTTTATTGCCTTATTTTGGGCTTGTGATTTTGTTGAAGCTGACTGTGGTTATCTGAAGTCTGATTGCCAGTTAAGACAGGAATTACTCTGTGGATTTTATTGTTTAAAATACTAGAAGTTTTTGAGTGAGGACATCTTCAGGAAATTATGCTCGATGTGTATTGGAATTTTATATAGCTCCTCAGCATGACTGAGCCAAATAAAAGCCGTTTAACTTTTCTTCCTTTTATGTTGATAATTTGTTTACATATCACTGAGTGAAGTGGCATTGAAATATATTAGAAGTAAATGTAAGTGAATATAAATAGAGAAATGGGTTAAAATGTGTTTTATTATAGGTCCCATTTGGAAATATGAGGAATAATGGGGACAGCAGAAGGAATCACTAGACTTGTCTTTAACAGCAAAGAAGGTAATTTTTCTTTGCCCTGGCAATACAGTGTGCAGATATGAGGCCTAGAATTCCCGGTCATTTTGTTTTCATGAGGGAAGCCAGATTAATGACAAAGCTGACATATGGGGAAAGGCAAATGTGGGAAAACCACAGAGAACAGAAGCAAGAGACCTCATCAAATTTTACTTTGATGACTTGAAGACTACCTGCATCATATCAGAATTGTATTCAGCTGCTGGTAACAGAAATTTCAAAAATTAGAGGTCAATTTAAATTATATGAATAAAATCTGGAGATAGGTAATCCAGGACTGGAACAAAGACTCTAACACAATCAATAGCCAATAACTCAGGCTCCTAAAAACTTTCCATCATTTTGTCCTCAAGATGGCTGCTAGAGTTCCACTCATCTCTCTTTTTCTGGCAGAAAGAAGGAAAAGGGCAAAGAGTAAAAATGAAGGGTACAAGCTGACTTTAGCTGAGTCCTAGAAGCCTCACCCCAGTGTTTCCACTTTTCTCTATTTGACCATAACTATGACACACAACCAGGCCTAGCAATAGGAGAGGCAGGATATTTAGGGTTTTTGTTTTTGTCTTAATCTACAAATATTGCCGCCCTGAATAAAATCTCTTAATAGGAAAGAATGGGAAAAGATATTTTGGCTAGTTAACAAGCAATCTCAGCCATCCTACCGAAACTTGGACACTTTAGTTAAGCGTGCCAATAAATTATTTCATTATTAAAACAAAAATCAAACAGAGAAAAGCCAACAATTTGTTTTATTGTTTACTTATTTGGTTGGTTGAGTGGGTGGAAGTTTGGGGTTTGTTTTTTCCTATATAGAATTTTTTCTCCAATACTGTAATAGAGGGCTCAAGATACAAGAAAAAGATCTGTAATACTTCCTGGTATGCCAGCATTTAATTAATGCCCAGTTTTTTAATGTTTAATGGGTCCTCAACCAATTCAGTTTAAAGCACTAGACTTTTCTATGTTTGTTTCACCTATTTTATAAGACCTTTTTTCCCTTGGAATATTTTTGAGATTGTGACTCACAAAAAGCAATACTCATGAGCTGTAATAAAAGTCTCCTATAACTTTATTTATTTTACATTCATGTTATACCTGAAAACAATTACATTCAAGTCTATGGCACGCTTAATGTGGGTGTAAGCCAATTTCTGAAAACCTTACTAGTAAAGATAGTTCAATATATTGAGTCACTGCTATAATAAGTATGATGCATTAGCACTGCTATTACAATACTATGTATTGATTGCATTTATTTTATTTAGTTCTGTTTACATAATTTTCACCATTCATCAACATAAAAATGAATGTCTGATTCAACTTTCCTTTTAATTCTTCCTGCTTCAGAAATTTCTGCTGTCCCCACTATTCCTCATATTTCCAAATGGGACCTATAATAAAACACATTTTAACCCATTTCTCTATTTATATTCACTTACATTTACTTCTAATATATTTCAATGCCACTTCACTCAGTGATATGTAAACAAATTATCAACATAAAAGGAAGAAAAGTTAAATGGCTTTTATTTGGCTCAGTCATGCTGAGGAGCTATATAAAATTCCAATACACATTGAGCATAATTTCCTGAAGATGTCCTCACTCAAAAACTTCTAGTATTTTAAACAATAAAATCCACAGAGTAATTCCTGTCTTAACTGGCAATCAGACTTCAGATAACCACAGTCAGCTTCAACAAAATCACAAGCCCAAAATAAGGCAATAAAAGACTCCTGAGCATCAGAGAAAGCAGTTGTCACAAAGATCTTGTACTATAGGTTAGGCACGAATTATCCTCGGGACAGAAGAAATTGATTTAGTGTGTGTGCTTGACTAAAGAAAACAGTAAAGGGTAAGTAGTACAAATCCAAAAGAATGTGTGGGTAGATTAGAGAAAAACATTTTTCAAGAAGAACCTAGCAAATAATTGGGAGACCCAAAGGCCATTATTCATCCATCCATTGATCCATTGTTAAGTATTAAGCAGTACTCCAGGTGCTAAAAGATATAACAGAAAACAAAACAGATGAAGTAAGTGCCTGTTCTCAAAAGGCTTACGTTCTACTTGGATGAGGGATGTACAGATAGATGTATACAAAGTGAACAAAGTAATATCTATATCAGAGTTTGATGGGGATGAGTAGGAAAGAATGTCTATGCACTTTTACTAGGATGGCCAGGGAACAACACTCTGATAAGGTGACTTTGTGACTAAGTTAGTGAGAAAGCAAGCTATGGGCATATAGGAAAACAAACATTTGGGTAGAAGAAAGAGAAACAAACACAAAGGCTGTACTTGATATGTCTGATGAAGAGCAAGGAAGCCAGGGTGCCTGCTTCAGCGAGGGAGATAGATGCATGGTAAGAAATGAAACTGCAGACAAACCAAACAGCCAGATTACACAGCACCTCATGGGCCACGCCAGGGGTTCTTGATGTTTTTTTAAACTCAGTAAGAAGCCACTGGAGAGTGGGAAAAGAGGTATGTGTGACATGATCTGGAGTTTCATTTTTTAAAGATCACTCTCGCTTCTGGGAGGACGCTAGACTCTGGAAGGCAATGAATAGAAGCATGGAGATCAGCTAAGAGGCTATTGCTGTGATCTAAGAGGTACAGCAGTCTGGACCAGGCAGGCAAGTGTGAGAGAACTCGTCAGATTCCGGATATATTTGTAAGGTAGAACTCGTGGAAGAATTGGTTATGGAAGTGTGAGAAAAATGAAGTAATAAACATTTTCTCCAACCTTTTAGGCCAGAGCAACTGGAAGAGTGCAGTTGTTATTTCCTGAGATAAGGAAGACAGAGGAGCCATTTTATGAGGGAAAATCAGCAGTTTGTTCCAAGGCCTATTAAGTTTGGAGGTACCTTTTGGGCATCCAGGCAGAGATGATAAATAAGCAGTTGATGTTCAGGAATAGAAGCAGTGTTTGAGATACAAATTTGTTGCTATCAGCATATAAATAATATTTAAATCTACAGGGCTAGATAAGTTCTCCCAGGGATTCAGTATAAACAGAGAAGAGGTCCAATGTAAGAATGCTGAGATATTTCAACATTTCAAGATCTGGAAGAGGAGCTGGAACCAACAAAGGAGACTTAGTTGCAGCAGTCCTTACAATTGGAAGAAAATCAAAACATGATGAGGTCCTAGAAGCCAAGTGAGAAAGGTGTTTGCAAGAAAAAGGAGTGATCAACTCTGCCACATGCTGTGAATAGGTCCAGTATTATGAAAGCTGAGACCGGACCATTAGATATAGCAACATCTAGATCATTGATGACCTCAAAATTAGGAGTCAGAGAGGTTTAATAGAGTAGGTGCTAAGTCATGTGGCTTGTAGATTTCAGGAAAGCCAAAGTAAATGGGAAAAGAGGATGGCTAAAGCAGACAGGGAGAATGGTAATTAAGTTGAACAGAGCTGAAAGATGATTGTTGACTGTGGTGTGTACCATATCTAAGAACTAACATTGGGAAATGAACAAGCCTTTTATCCCAAAGAAAATATTTCATATATAAATTTGAAGAGAACAAAGAGTACTGTAGAGTCAGGATAAACAGGCTGAACTCCAATGCAAGGACATTTTACACACACACACACACACACACACACACACACACACACACACATGCGTGTGTCTTCCATATCAGCCCAGGAAAGGAACGCATCATCAATGTTTATGAGGAAGGAGAATATCACACAGAAACTCTCAATGTCTATTTCAAGCTACACACATAATTTACATGTGAGTTATGTACTATGTTCTATTAAATATCTTAACATAACATTTTAAAAGAATGTTTTCTCATTTCACATATTTCCAGGAGTTCTAGGACAGGGGAATATGCCCACTGGCAGTATTCGATGAAATCAATTACCTGGGAGACTCCATGTAACAAATGTACTGATTCAGGTATTACACGTCTAAAATTAAGATTACTGTTTTAACAAATGTAGTTTTCTGGTTTCCCTAGCAACCAAGAGTGACAGGTGACAGAAGAAAAACAGTAGAGAACAGAAGACCAACCAGAAAAATACAGCAATTTGAGTCCATTAGATATTAGATGCAAACCATTCTGCCTGGTTCAATGGTCCCTAAGGTCTGCATTGTTTTGCTGTAAAGTACAATGATTAATGCTTATTATAATGGACCTGAGTCATCATGAAATGGTTAAATTAATTAAAGCTTATTCTCTTATCTACAGCATGTAATAAAATTTTGAAAAGATGTTTATCAAAAGTGGTTAAAACAAAGAGGTTTGAGAGATTAGCTTCAGTTATCTGAAACATTCATTCACCCAGAAAGAATTTTCAGATGCCAGATATAGAAAATGTTTAAAAAAAAGCAGTCAAATAACTATAAATGATCAGAAAAAAAATTTGTTAAATAACTATGTTAATAAATCATTTATACACAAAGCAATCAATTTATTCAACAAAAACTCATTGACGACAAATACATTGTTTTTTGCAATGGGAAGAAAGATAAGCAAGACCCATCTTCTATATTTTAGGAGCTCATATTATAGCAGCAGAAAAAAAAGAGTTTCGATGTCATCCAAAATTCTCAACGATTTTTCAGGACCAATGGAAAGTAGTTGCTTGCATGGTCACAGCAAGATATTGTCGGGGAAGTGGGATGAGTGTGGGCTTCCTAATAATGAAACACTAAAAATTACTCTGTAGGAAGGTAAACCTAAAATTTGTATAGAGAACAGATAGCCAACATTTATGATTTCTGTAGTTGTTTTCCAAATTGAGTCCATTAGGTAAACTGTTAATATAACACTGAGTATTTTGATGGTTGGTCTTTTCTACTATAACTATAGGAGAACTAAACTCCAAAAGTATAATTAGATACTTCTGTGTAAGTAATAAATTTTTATATAAGAGTAGGTTTAGAAATTTGTATAATTTGTACTGGATTTGAACTAAAAACCCATGACTATCACAAGAGTCTGCCAGATACTCCAAGCTGAACTTCTGCCTATTCAATGTTCCTACTGGATTGTCCTGTCGTTTTAAGCTTGAGACGATTCTGTATATCAGGTCAATTTTTTACACATACATAAGGGCATAATAATGGTACAATAAATATTCATTAGCACCACACACTAAGTGTATTTAGGTCAAAATTCAAATTTCTTCCCACATTCTGAAACAAAAAAGTTTTTTGAACCCCTTTTCCCTTTTAATGGTACCATAAGTCTCTCAGTTACACAGACATGACATCTACACTTATGATGAGTTTCTAAGTTTTAAAACCATCAATCTGGCCAATTCTCCTCCATTTTTCCCATCTACAGTGCCATAGCCTCCAGATTTTTCTGTGTGCTTGCAGTGATGCTACTTTTAAATTACTATTCATGCTATAGTCAGAATGATCTAATAATTATAATTATTATAATTAATCTAATAATAACATAGCATTACCCCAAATACACCTACTATCTCCCAAGTGTCTGCAGACCTTCTTAGCCTGGCATTCAAAGACTCAAAAACCTGGCCCTTCCTAGAATCTCTAAGCTTATTTACTACTTTCTCCATTTCATTCTGTATTCCCCAGTAGTATCAAATTGCTCGTGGTTCTATGTCTCACCTTGCTCTTTTATGTTTTTGATTTTGGCCCCTGCCTAAGAAGCCCTTTCCAACTTTCTAAATCAGGTTGGTTTTATGCAGCCTTTAGAGCTTGTCTCAGACATCATCTTCTCCAGGAACATTTCCTTGAAGTATCTATTCTCTGTATTCTCATACTTTGGCTGAGTACATTTCTGTATTCATAGCTACCATCTTGAATTGAAGTTATCTTTATCTGCCTATCTCTACCACAAGGCTGCACACTGATTGAGAATAAAGAATGTGTCTTATACAGCATTGTCACAAGAATGTTTTCACTGGGGAGAATACTTAAGAGGTACATAATAAATATTTACTAAGTTATGTTAAATGTGTCCAAGTTCTTTTTTTTTTTTTTGCTGTACACGGGCCTCTCACTGCTGTGGCCTCTCCCGTTGCAGAGCACAAGCTCCGGACGCGCAGGCTCAGCGGCCATGGCTCACGGGTCCAGCCGCTCCGCGGCATGTGGGATCCTCCCGGACCAGGGCACGAACCCGTGTCCCCTGCATCGGCAGGTGGACTCTCAACCACTGCGCCACCAGAGAAGCCCTCCAAGTTCTTTTACAGTCTGGATCTTACCTTTGTTTTCAACATATTTTCCCCATTAAATGCCTTTCTATTCCCAATGTCCTAATGATGAGTCCTTTAAAACCCTTGTACTTTCCTTCTTCCAAGGTTTGTTCATCCCTTTGGTTTAGCTCACTCTCATTCCTCTTATTGAGTCAATTTTCATGATCAAGGTGCATAGCACGCATGCTTAGATGCCTGGAGAAGGAGGTTCCCTGGACTTCCAAATTTGGCTTATGGCTGCTTTGGGCAAATTACTCAGATCCACAATGGTTATCCTTCAAGGTTCTATACTAAATAGTACTGTACTCTCTTTTAAAATTTACCTTCCTTACTATAGAGTTTTAAAAAAATCTAATGAGGCCTTTGCTATGTGAAGACACATATGTCTTCATATGTGTGTAGTAACATTTATCACAAAGCAGATAAAAGTACCCGCACAGAATCAGTTTTTATGAAAGATAAATAGGAAAAGCATAAGGAGAGGATGGAAACTGGGGCTGAGCGGTCATTGAGAAGCTAATGACTAAAGGAAAAGTTAAGTGTGATGATAATTCATTATGGGTCAGATCAAATCATTTTGGGTAGGAGTAGGAAAATGTCTACCTATTTAAATTAAAAAGTCTCTTATGCTTTTGGATTTAGGTTGTCTAAATTTTTTTTTTAAACTTCCATTAAATTCTGGCAATTGGGCAGTCTTCGTGCCCTAATCCTGTTCTCAAGCCATGGTCAACTATATTGTCATTTCTGCTTCTTTACCCAGCATGTTGAAAAATATTCATTGAAGAATAACCAAAATATTCTAAAGTAGAGTATATTCTTTTAACAAAATCCCAGGAGATATGTGGGCACTGCAGTAAAGTCCTGATTCCTGCAGTAACTCAGTTCAGCCTGTGATCGGCAAGTTTCCTATTACTTCTACAATGCACCCCAAACATGACATACTAACTGCCTGACTGTGGCCTTTCATGATTACTTCACATGAGATATCTTTTTCCTTTCCAAAAGAAATTCCATCGCTATACTCATTTGTCTACAGGGCCCCAAATGCAGTAATACTCCCTCAAATGACTGCTGACTTCAAGGGAACCAAGGTCTTTTCTGTGAGTGTCGATCAAGCTTCCAGTTCTCAAGGAGCCATAAAAATGGGATCCTTTGAGCTCCTGAGTAACTAGAAATTCTTCACACTATGTTATTGTTTCAGCAGCTCAAGCAAGGACTTTTATCCTTTGTCTGCTCCTTAGTTCTCAAAGAACAGAAATAGAACTGCCAAAATGCCACAAGGGAAGCTATTCTCATTGTCAGGTCAAACCATAGTCCCATTAATAATGCTAATGGAAGCAAGAAATATCATACAATTATACCAATGATTGTTCTTGTTAGAATTTTACTCTCTTGATTTGAAATAACCATTTTTTTCCTATCACAAGGGAGTTTTAATTTATTGTTGCTTACTTATTATTCAGGGAACTTGGAAGTTGTGTGCTTTCTTTCTGTCTGGCATTATCCTTAGATAATTGATTTCAGTGACAGGTAAATGCATCCTTTACCTAGAAATTGAGTTTTGAGCAATTCATAGGCTCAGTTTAAGGTCTAGTTCATGTTCCCCTATACATTATTCTTCGAGTTCTGATTTAATAAGATTTCTCCACTCTCACTGTACAGAGAATAAGTGGGAGAACACGTCAAATCTCTTACTTATCCCTCTCATGTCCTGGAGAAGGGGTTGGCAAACTTCTTTTTCTATAAAAGACCAGGTAGCAAATGTTTTAGACTTTGAGGGGTATACTGCCTCTGTTGCAACTACACAACTCTGCTATTGTAATGTGAAAGAAGGTATAGCTGCTACATAAATGAACAGATGTGGTTATGTTCCAATAAAATTTTATTTAAAAAATAGAATATGGGCTAGACTATTGTCCTAGAGGAATTACTCTGTTGATTGATTGGAGAACACAGTTATTGTGAACTAGAAAATACTAGGGATAATTATTTGATTGGACAAAATCAGGACCCCACAAGGGTTCTGTTACTTGCATCTAAATTAGAATTCATCTTACTTTTGGTGACAAAGTATATTTGTACCCAAGTACAGGCCAAGCTTATACAGCAGAGGCCTCAACAAAGAATGATTTAAATTACATGGAAATGTATTCTTCTTTCTTAAATTTATTTATTTTTGGCTGTGTTGGGTCTTCACTGCTGCACGTGGGCTTTCTCTAGTTGCAGCAAGGTGGGTCTACTCTTTGTTGCAGTAAGTGGGCTTGTTATTGTGGTGGCCTCTTGTTGTGGAGCATGGGCTCTAGGTGCACAGGCTTCAGTAGTTGTGGCTCACAGGCTCAGTAGTTGTGGCACACGGGCTTAGTTGCTCCGCAGCACGTGGGATCTTCCCGGACCGGGGCTCGAACCTGTGTCTCCTGCATTGGCAGGCGGATTCTTAAGCACTGTGCCACCAGGGAAGTCCCTGGAAATGTATTCTTTCCCAAGTGTTATGGATTGAATTGTGTCCCCCAAAAAGATATGTTGAAGTCCTAATCCCCAGTATCTGTGAATGTGATCTTATTTGGAAATAAAGTCTTTGCTGATGTGACTAGTTAAAATGAGGTCATATCAGAGTAGGGTGGGCCCTTAATCCAATAGGACTGGTGTCCTTATTAAAAACAGGAAGACAAACGTGAAGACGACTTGAACACACAGATATACAGGGAGTATGCCAAGTGAAGAGGAAGGCAGAGATTGGATGATGTGTTTACAGGCCAAGGAATCTCTCGGGGCTATCAGAAATTGGGAGAGGCAAGGAAGGGATTTTCCCTTAAAAGCTTCAGAAGGAGCAGGACCCAGTCAACACCTCAATTTTGGACTTGTAGCCTCCAGAGCCGTGAGACAATAAATTTCTGTTGTTTGAAGCCATCCAGTTTGTGGTACCTAGTTACAGCAGCTCTGGAAAACAAATAAACCCAGTGACAGTTCAGCCTTGAGGCTGGCAGGACAACTATACTCTAGAAGCTAAGTCAGAAACCCAGAGGTTTCTCTCCCCACATTTCTGCCAGAGTCCCAATCATCTTGAACCAGAGGCTCCTTTGGCTAGCCTCAAAGGTCCATGAACACCTTATTTGATTAATATTTTAACTGCATAAAATAAAATAAATAGGACTATAAAGGACATCAATTTATATTAAAACATAAAGCTAATTAGAATATTAGAAAAACAAATTCATAATATAGTACCATATATGATTTTTTATTAATACATTAAATACCAAGATTAAGTGATTGGTATAATAACTACCAACATTTTTAACAGGGATGAACATAAATGATATTTTGGTGCATCCTCAATTATAATGAGATATGAAACTATTTTTTGTTTCTATAGATGAAAAAGGCACAGATACCGCTAAGACTACAATGGTGTTTGCCTGTATCCAAAATTGAAAGAAATGCTAACTTTAAGTTAGAGGTTAGTAAAAATTAAGATGTAATTGCTCCCTTCTAAGTTCATGCCTCCCTTGAATTCTGTTCATAGATCCCTTCGTTCATGGACCTCATGAGTTTAAGAATCCCTGCCAGGATTTCCATATCTGCAAAATCAAAGGTAGCTCTCCATAAACCAATCCTTTGTTCTATCCCAAGAAAAGGGAGGTTAGAGGTTGTTCTAGGTAAGGGGCTTTTTGTTTAATTAGGTGTCCCAGAAGTTGCATATACTCACTTCCATTACACCCAGTAAGAAGTAACTTAGTCACAGAACTACAATTGGCTGCAAAGAGGGCCGGAAGTCCAGTCTATTGCTGCATAGCCACATGTTCATCTTACATTACGGGTTCATTTAATAAAAGGAAAGTATGGAAAATGAATAATTGGGAACATTACTAGCTGTCTCAAATCAAGCAAAATATTTTCCCTTTGGACAGGTTTATTTCTAGAAAATTAGGAAAGAAAGATACCAAAATGTTTGTGTACCAACATCATGTACTCCACTTTAATTGTCTTTATATTTAAGATACTGGTTAGAGGAAAATGCAAGAAGAAACAAGAGATTTATACTGTTTGCCTTAGGTTTTGTTTTGTACCAGATGTGCCCTAATACAATGAAAGAAGGTTATAGGATACAAACACATTTCATTGTTGTTCTTATCTGCTTTTCATCTGAACTTTCAGAAGTCTATGCAACCCTTCTTATAGTTATTCCACATGGTGTGGATGAAACTAACCTTTGCTGCCCAGGTTGCAATGATGGGTAATCAAAAAAAAATCAAATCAGCATGGCCCAGGAAAGGGTTGAGCAATGGATCTCTCCAGACTTTTGACCTATGATAAAAACACTCTTGAATATGACAACCAGTGAAGGTAATGTGGTCTCACTATCATATGGAGAGAATCTGTCTGGATACAGGCAGAGGTAAGCAAAGCCTGGAGATTAAAAATCAAAATCCCAGTGGCATCATGTGGAGGCCTGGATCCAGCTGTGACTAAGCCAGACACAGTCATTGCCCAGTTCCATAAGCCAACTAATTCCCCTTTAGGTTAAAATGAATATAGGTTATATCTGTATTCAACATACTTCTGCTGTGTGAATTGCAGTGACGGTTTGTATTGCATTTTAAAACTTTTGGACTGATGCAGATGTTTGAAAGCTATGTGCCATAAGTACCACATGTATAATCTTATGGTGCCAATATACTCCTCCTCAATGCTTTTCTTCACTTTGATCAGTCTTCGTAGCTGATTTGAGCAAAACTAACAGGGATTCTGCATGATTCTCCTCCCTGTAACACACTAGGAATATTGGCTAACATCAATATAGATTTATTCTCATAATTGTAAAATAACTTTTTAAAACTGTAATTTGGTAAGATGCCATCAGCCTATACTGAGGAATATCATAAGAAATAGCCATATGAAATGAGTTACTCTACTCCCTGTAAGATATAAATGCAGACAATATCCTCCAAGTTAAACAGTGCCTACTCAATGAAGACCCAGAAGAAGTTGTTTATCTTTGTTATCAGTATCTCTGTGTTGCCAAGGCAACTAGATTATTTTTAGGTTATGGATACTATGAATTATGTAATTCATAATGTGTTTTTTTTCCTTACAGGTTACTTGGAAGCTTAAATCCAATGTGTGACCCATCTCTACCAGGATAGCAAACTTATCTGCACTTTGTGTACCAACATCACCCACAGATTCAATCTTTTTGTTTGCCCTAATGTACTCAAATTTAAAAGTTCTTTTATATTTCATTGTAAGGATCTTCATACATGGCTTTAAATTCCTCTTTTGGAAACAGAGTAAAGAGTAAATAAACATTTTCTCTTACTATCTTATTTATGCAGTAATAAATCATTATAATAATTTATGTAAATTAATGATGTCAATAACACAATTGGGAGTCACCCTTGATCAGATATCATTGATGCATCTGTTATTACATATGGTTTCTTTATTAATTTATAACTTTACATTTTGGGTTTACTGTTCCAGACAAACTGCTTATGTCTCATCATGAGCTTACTATAGCAACAGTGAAAGGGAGTGATAGAATTTTGAACATTAAATTTTTATCAGGGATTCAATGCAACTTTGAAGGCTTGGTTATGTTGGATAGACACAATGTTTAATACAATACAATGAGTTTTCACTAAACAGAGGATAAAAATTTTGAAGACATGGGCATTAGTCATGAAAATTATCTTTAGTTGGAAAAGGATATCACAGGCCACTGTCAAACAGAAGAATGATTTGGAATATTATAGTACCTTTTTCTGAAATTGGCATCTAAATTATTAAATATACAAGGTTTCCCCTGACTTGTTATTTTTTTTTATTTCTCTAAGTAAGATACATCTGATACAACTGAAAAAATACATTATTTTTTGCATAGCACTTACATATTCCCTATTATATGTTAAGTAATTTTCCAGTTGGCTGGCAATTTTCCTTATTCCTGATTGTTTAATTCTATACCCTGTTCCATCTACACTGACAGCAATACTGAAAGCAGTCTAACATTTACAAGATGCAAATAAGAATAGCAACTCATGCCCTAACTAAAGCCCAGTTAATTAATATTTATTTGGACACCCTTACCATCAGTTTATATAATATTAAAAACAATACTGGGCTTCCCTGGTGGTGCAGTGGTTGCGAGTCCGCCTGCCGATGCAGGGGACACGGGTTCGTGCCCCGGTCCGGGAAGATCCCACATGCCGCGGAGTGGCTGGGCCCGTGAGCCATGGCCGCTGAGCCTGCGCATCCGGAGTCTGTGCTCCGCAACAGGAGAGGCCACAACAGTGAGAGGCCCGCGTACCGCAAAAAAAAAAAAAAAAGAAAAAAAAAAAAAACAATACTGATCCAAAATAAGTTAAAATAGATTGGACATATAGACTTGAATATAAAGTCATTGACTGAATTTTTTGCTTTCTTTCTCATTGCTTTTATGCAACTGGTATCTTCAAGTAATGGTTTCATGGGAAATACAACTTAATTATTTTCTCAGGTAAGCATCTTTCCTGGAGTAGAGAAAAGGTGTATGATATAAACAAAGATGACATAAACAAGAAAATCCTTGTAATGCCCCTCCATTCCAATCACTGCTCTTAAGTAATGCAAAAAAAAAAAAAAAAAAAAAAAAAAAAACAAAAAAAAACACTTGAAGGCAGTAATGCTGCATTACACTGTTTTGCAGGCCCTAGTAGCACATACCACAGTGGTTTGTACATCCTGGGTACTAAGGTATATAAGAACTTTTTGCTGTTGAGATAAAACTATCCTCCAGAATTTCCTCCTTTTGTTGAATCAACAGGTAATAGTGAACTACTTTGTATGTGTCAGATGTGGGAGATACAATTATGACATGACAGGAGAGGATCCTGCCATCATGGGATTTAGATGCTTTGTGACAAAACAGCACTAAAAATAATGTTGAGGTTTGGGCTATGAGAAAGAAATGGGATCTTTATTTCCTCAGAGAATCTTAGCTATAGGAAGTGCCCTGGGGGAAAGAAACTAAATAAAATAAGGATGAAACTCATTGTCTAAAGAACAATTTATAATGAGAAAATGAGGCAATATTAAATATTGAGAGAAATAGCTTGGCAATATGGAAAGCATAAGTATATTCTACCTAATCTCATTCAGATTCCTTAATTAATCTTGGATCTTCTGCATTATCAAAAACATTACATAATTACATAGTGTCCAGGAAAAGATTATATACTTTACGGACAATCAATCAAGAGTTATGATGAGAATGTTATCAGCAGTGAATAAGTATTAACGATAAGGAAGAATAAACTAATGAGATGAAAAATATTCTATTCCCCACTTTCTCCATTTTATAAGCTAACTTCATATATGATTTAAATTGAAATAAATTCCACATATTTAGAAAAGTGCTAAAGATGTCTTTTTCCTCCTAACAATATTCTATTATTTTCCTACAAATAGGTAGATCCAAAAAATCTAAATATCTCCACAATACAAAATACAGTATTGACACATTCAAATTTTCAAACTTATAAACAGTAGAAAAGTGCCAGTCTTGTTCTCACCAAGCCATACTCCCAGCTCCAGAAAGCAGTGACAATTCAATCACCGGGCTACTTCAATGACATTGAAAGGAAGCAATGAAATCATTCTACTTCATAATTTAATGATATAATTCATACCAGAGAATTTGAAATGGATTTTACACATTTAAAGATACATTTTTATTTTTATTAAATGTATTTTATATATTACCAGAGGGAAAAGCTAAACAGCTCTGATAGCATTGTAACTGACTAAAAGCCTGGACTCAGGCAAAAAAAAAAAAAAAAATCAAATTTCAAACTCTATTTTGTATGTTAATAGGATCAGTTAGCAAGTTTAAATTCCCTCTGCTCATTGTGCTTTCAAGTTACAAATGAGATCTGAAACCATAAAGTAAAAGCAGGAAGAAAATTATTTTCAGATTCTCCGATGCTGGAGAAAATATATACAATGGGTTATATGAAGAAATGAACTTTATCTGAAAAAGTAATCTGAATAGATTTCATACATATTTTTGAATAGTCTACAAGAAAGCAAATTATGTGAGATAACGTTGTTAAAATAAAAGTTAAATGAGACAAAATGTCACTTCCTTTAAAATGTAATGCTACAGAAATAAATTAGTGCAATGGAACCAGTTATAAATATGCAGAAAGGATCCCTTTTATATTTATCTATTTCTCTGACTTAGTAAGAAGCACACAGTACTGCTTGCTGTACCATAAGATACCCCAGTATCATCATATATAAGACCTTCAGATTTAACCTGACCTCCTCAGAATGGATAGGCACACTACAGTAAGTTAGGAGACCTTTTTGATATCACTTTGATAATTCTTTGCAAACCTCCATTAGAAAGAGAGAAAACCACTTCAAGAGTGTGCACTTACAGCTTACTGTTTACCTATACACTCATAAGATCAAAACCCCTGGTCTTACTGTTTTTGTTAACAAGGAGCAGTAAAAGTCTTCCCACATACTGAGTTTTGGTTTCCATTTTACAATCTGAGATGACAGACGCACAAAAATGATGAGAAAACTGTGGGGAGGCTTCCAGAAGATTGATTCTCTCATCAGCTGATTCTTTTCTAGTTAGTCTTTTATTGACTACAAAGGTATAGCCAATGCAGAAAAGGAAAACCAGACTGCCCTGTTTAATCCTGAGGGCATTGGCAAAAGGTGATCACTTTTTGAGAAAACAGAGGCCTACAAGGAAATCAGCACACTGTATGAGCCGTTAAGCTGATTTAAGCACACAAGGGATGCCTGGGGTTGAGCGCAAGATCTCTGAGGTGTGAGATGAGAATGAAACCATTCCACAGACTAATATTACTGAGCTTTAGTAGCAGGTGGTACAGTTGATCAGTCAGGAACCTGTCATTTGGAGAATAGGCCAATATATCTGAGAGACAAGAAAAATCCTTCATTTTTTTCCCCTCCTTCACGCCAAGAGTAAAAATATTGCGGTTTTGAACTTTTGGCAATTATCAACTACAAGTTATCATGATTTAGGCACCCTTAAGAAGTGAGTAAAATCAAAGCGTAGCTAGATTTTCTAATGTTTGCCTAAGATTGCAAACTATAAAAAAACTCACAGTAGCTGAACCAAATATTTAGTTCTCATTGAAATCCATCTGAAATGAAACCTTTATATACTATCAGCATAACCTGCAATCCGGACAGCCAGAAAAATCCACATGGAATTTTCATAGCTAGAGAGAGAAGTAAAGATTAACATTTCCCTTTTTGTTTTGTTGATTTTGTGGTTTGCATGGTCAGTTTTCTTCCTGGCAGTTATTATTTCAACAATTGCAGAGAAAAATATGCAATTTGACAATTCCCACTTCCTGATTGGAGTCTTAGAGAGAGGGTGAAATGTTAAAGTGTGTTATTAACTTATATTTGTAATGCCATATATGATCCTATCATTCTCCATTTGCTAATTCCTACAGACAATTCAGCACCAATCTAAAACTGAAGCGGCAAATTAAAGAATAATAAATGGAATACTTCATGTTTTAAAAGAGTATTTTTACTACAACTAATTCTGTACCATGAACATTTAAATTTACAATATAAGTTAATAAGGATGTTATTAACATATTTTATTAAAACTAAGATAACATCAATTTCAAATGCACCTAGTTTCAAACATGTGATGTCCTGAATTGAGAAAATATAATATTTGACTTCGCTTTTAGTTACAGTGGGTTAACCATAGAATTCCTAGATAGAGCAGTTATCTCTTCCAGCAATCTTTTATGACAGCGCATATCATTAATGATTATACCAACAATTATGTTTTAAATGTTCACCAGATGTCTTGTAATTTCCTTAATTCTAGGAGATGATGTAGTAGTGTGTGTGTGTGGGGGGTTGTTTTTGTAGTTTACAGTCAAAAATCAGAGTTGAAGGAAATTTGCTTCATCAGGTCATCTATTTACCTCTTTACTAGAACCTTTTCAATCACACAGCCCAGAAATAATATACCAAAAATATCAGAAAGACATATATACCAGAAATAACTTTGCAGAGGATAAATTCTTCCTAGAACTTTAACCTATTAAGTTTTATAGATTTTTCTAAAAGATTTGCAATATACTGCCTTCTCATTACTTCACCAGCTCTTCAGTCCGAACCTTAACATAATGCGTTAATGCTTACATGCATGAGCTCAAATCATGAAATTATCTTCTCTGACTGCAATCCTCTGTCTTTATGCCTCTCTCACCCCCTTATATCTACTGATTTCATACTGTCCCTCGTCCACTGAAACCTGCCTATTGCAAAAACCAATCACCTCCCTTCTGCCCTCATGTATCTCCTGTCTCTGGATAGCCATAACCAAGATCTGTCTATCTTCATGCTAGAGATGATGTCTCCAGACTTTCTGATTGTAAATGTCCAAGCAGCACACACATATACACCGGAATGATAGTATTCACAAGGGCAAACTCAAGGAGGAAGCATCATGGCCAGTGCTTAGGCTCTCTTGTCTTATCACATACTGTACAGAGCACAAGAAATCTGTCAAAACCAGACCTCAGACTCTTGGTGAGTATCATAGACCCTTGGTCTGTGGAACCTTTAAACTGCAAGATCCGGGAAGCACTGCCCCTCCACTGGCACGATCAGGAGTCAGGATACCACAATAATATGATGTGCCAGATACCGACCCCAACCTTAAGCTTGCAGTACCAGCCCCTCCCCTAACATAATCATGGGGTAAGTGAATAGCCACACTGTCAAAGTTGTGTCATATGACAAGCACGGTATATCAGCCTTCACAACAGTCCCTTCACTGGTGGGGTAATGAAGCTGGGGTCCAAGTCTTGTAAAGGAATCGTAACCATGTACCAAGTGCAGTGTGGCAGCCTTCAAGACTGATGAAGCACCTAGTCCCTTCCCAGGCACAATGTGGATCTGGGATCCAAGCCTTGTCATTGACCAGGATCAGTTGTCTGAAGCCTTGGGTCATAGCTGGTTTCCATGTAGTAAACCAGTGCCTTCTCTGGGTAGCCAGGCTGCTGGGGTTAAGTCTTAAAAATGTTAACCTTTACCTCTCAGGGATTAAACAATCAAAATGAAATAGGACTTCTAATAGTTTATTTTCAAATCCTGATTCTTCCTTTTTCTGGAGTTCACATTTTCTACAATCTTGGTAAATTGTAACCTTTGCCATCTCAGCTCCTGCTTCCTCTTTGCCAGGCATTTCTGGGAAAGTAAATAGACTGTGTTCACTTATTCCAATATCAGTTGGGTGCTTAACTGTCCTTTTAAAGAGTTTTATCCTTTTGTTCAATTCCTTTAGTATCAATTTCCTTCAATATCAATTACAAACTTTCCCTCTCTCTGTAGGCTCTCATTTTCAGGAGAAACTTTGCAGTTTTCATTATAGAATCTTAGAAAATGAACACCTTTAATGTTTCTATTCCAACCCAAAAATCCTTTCCATGTTCATCTATTCTTTTTCCTGTTTTACTCTTTCTGTATTAGAACACACAGTCCTTTTTCCCTCTAGCTCTGTATGCTATTCGTTGTCCATTAGTAATCTATTAGTTATCCTATTAGAACTTTCATGCCTTCAATTTCTTATTTATACATTTCCCCTCCACATGTTTCAATGAATCAAAATATAATTTAATATATCTATTTTTCCTCCAGTCATCTTTGCTCCATGGAATTTCTTTCATTGAAATTTTTCTAAAAGTCTTTCTCTTTGCCTTGATATTTTATCCATTTACTCATCTTTTAATTCCTATAAGGGTTCCACCACCAAAAATGCTTCATCTGAGATCTACAATATTAGCAGTTACTAATGAGGGAGGAATCTGTTAAGTGCTTTATAAATATGAGAGATCATTGTTACCAAATATCCTCAAATTTTCAATCCTCTTCTTGTCTCTGATTTCTCCTGGTTTATTAGCTAAACCTCAGATCAGAGCAATTCTTCCATCTTTAAAAATCTTTTTATTTCCTATTTTATCATATTTAGTCTGACCAATGCTGAATAAAGTTATTGAAAGAATTAACAAGGATATAAGCAAATTAAAGCGACAAAACCAATGCAGTCAATTGCAATAATATGAAAATTACATGTATACATGTATGTATTTAGTTTTCCTCTCCTCTCACACATTATGTGCTTATTAAGAGTCACATGAATCTGTCAAAAATGTATATATATTTAGATATATTTAAAGTGATGCCTTTAAAACTAAGTTTTGCTAACTGCATATTTGTGTTGCTTTAATTAATTCTTTATGGTGTTTTAGGTGTTTTGTTAAATAAAGTCTTTTAATGATTTCTCTCTAACACTGTGGCAGTTTTTGATTTTAGCTATGTATATATTGTATATGACATGCATATTTAATGTAAATATCTCACACACAGATGAAAAAGTATGATTGTACAATTTACTACTTACATTCAGGAGTAGGGGTTAAGAGACATTTTATTTTTAAAAGAAATTGCTTGGATTAAAGATAGATATATCTTCTCACTACCAAAACAAATGTAATAGTAAAAAAGGAAAGTCCTAGGAAATGTAGACATACAATGGAAATAATGGATAAAATAATAGCCTGTTTATCTACAGTGCCAAAATATATATTTAAATATTTCCCTTTCCAAATAGGAAAAAAAAAGTGGCAGGGAAGAAATTTTATTTCTCATTCTCTAAAGATAGAAAGGAAAATTCTGTGTAAGAATACATAAATGGTAAATGACATTTAACAGATATCATATGTGAAAGTGCCTTCAATGCACTATTTCCAATTTGCTTAGACAACTTGAAAGTAAAACATCAAGATAAGTGCACATAACTTGCCCCAGAATGGCCAAGCTTTAAAGAGAAACAGTATTTTCTGATTTAATTTATTACTATTGATTCATAAGGGAGAAGTTGCATTCAAATATGTATTTTCAAAATAACAAATCATACACTAAAAACATCAAAATACATTGAAACAGTGTTTAAATAAAGAAAGAAAAATGAGAATAAAACTATCATAATTCACTTGCAAGCATATCCATTTCACCTCACCCTGGCAGTCTAAAATATATATAATTTGTTTCTTTTAATATACACTTGTTAAAAATCCAATTAAAGTCAATCGTCAGAAGAAAAAGAATTTACCAAATATTTATTTTTACACTATATTCAAGGTTCTTTTGTCTCTCATTCCAAGTTGTAACCTTCTCAGTTAAACAGCTCAATCACCTAGCATACCATACAAGCATAATTACTGGCTTATCTCATTCAGTTTTGCTTTTCATGCCCCGCCTCAGTGCAGCTGGCAATGAACCATAGTTAGACGCTGGGAAAACTACCAGCTGGAAGGACTCTGTCGTATATCTCATAGGGGAGTTTTTAATAGAGCTCTTATTTTAAAGTTACACAAGCATTGCTACGCAAGGGGTTCAAAGAAGCCTGGGTTCTCACTCATTTTTGCATATTTCTTCTCCCAAAATATATACTATTATATATATATATATATATAAAATAGTATATATACTATAAATATATACTATTTATAAATATATACTATTATATATATATAGTATATATATATATATGTGTATATATATATATATACTATATACATACTAGTATATAGTATATACTAATATATACTATAAACCAGACTGGAATTTAGTCTTCTGAGGTGTGAAACCAAGTGAAATTTGGGACATTCATTGAATAATTCACTGTATGAAGCTACAAACCTAGACTATTAACTATCTCTGTAATGGTCTGGTCCTACTATTTCAAAATAGACTACTTTTACCTACTTATATACTGAGCTGACTGGATACATATTTTACAGAATGTTTACATTATTTTTATAAGAAAAGATATGAGCTCATTAAAAAGGTTTCAGCAATATAAAAGCCCTGAATAAAGTTTTTTAAAAAACACACTAAATCCAAAGCCACACAATGAAGATGTTTAAATGTAATAAAGATGGAAAAAACTGTATCAGACCAATATGAACAAAAATATATAAGTAGCAACCATAACATCTGATGAAATCAAGCTTAAAGCAAAACAATATAAAAGAAAGAGAAAAGATCCTGTATTCTGACAAAAGGAAAAACAACAACAAAAATACAACATTATAAACATACTCACGTATATAGAGTTAACTATATAGCCTCATAATATACCGAGGAACTTAAAAGAAATATAGAAAGAAACTACTGTAGCTGGTGATATTAACATACTCCATGCAAATACAAAGAAAGCAACCAGACAACACTATATGCAGAGACACGGAAGGTTTGAAAAAACAATTAATAAGCTTGAGTTAACAGATTATATATAGAACTCTACACCCACAGGCAAAGAATGCATATTGCTTTTGAAGACACACAGAACATTCACAAAAATAAATCATACATTCAGTCATGAGGGCAGTGGCAATAAATCCCAAAAGATGATATGATGCACTTGTTCTCTGTCCTAAATGTAACAAAATTCTAAATTAATAACAGAAAGATAATTTAAATTTCCTGTATACTTGGAAATTAATTAACATACCATTGATTTTGGGTTTGAAAGAAAACGATAAGGGATTTTAAGAAATATTGTAAACTTCATGACAATGAAATCAGAGCATATCAAAATGTGTGGAATAGAGTTGAAGTTGTACTTAGAGTGAAATTTATGGTTTAAATGTGTATATCTGGAAACAAAGAAGATTAAATACAAACAAACTGAATGTTTAATGAGAGAGGTTGTAGAATAGTAACACCTAAAGAAACAAAGAAAATAAATAACAAAGGTAAGGGAAGAAATCAATGAAATTGAGAATAAAAATAGAGATAATAACCAAAATAGCTATTCTTTAAAAAGATTAATAAAAATTTAGAAAAATTGATCAAAAAAAGAACATATTAGTAATTATTCTAACCTGTAACATTTCAGTAATTCAAACTCTTGGAATGTCTCTAAAGGCAACCATTTAAAATGAAATCTTCTTTTAGGCTTTGTTTTTTTATACTAGTGAGTAATTAGAAACAACCTAACAGCTCATACAGCTTAATATCAAAAAAACAAACAACCCAATCAAAAAATGGGAAAAAGACTTAAATAGACATTTCTCCAAAAAAGACAGGCAGATGGCCAAAAGGCACATGAAAAGATGCTCCACATTGCTAATTATCAGAGAAATGCAAATCAAAACTACAATGAGGTATGACCTCACACTGGTTAGAATGGCCATTATCAAAAAGTCTACAAATAATAAATGCTGGAGAGGGTTTGGAGAAAAAGGATGCTCCTACACTGTAAATTGGTGTGGCCACTATGGAAAACAGTATGGAGGTTCTTTAAAAAACTAAAAATAGAGCTACCACAAGATCATGCAATCCCACTGCTGGGCATATATCTGGAGAAAACCATAATTTGAAAATATACATGCACCCCAATGTTTATTGAAGCACTATTTACAATAGCCAAGACATGGAAGCAACATAAAGGTCCATCAGCAGATGAACAGATAAAGAAGATGTGGTACATATATACAATGGAATATTACTCAGCCATAAAAAGAATGAAATAATACCATTTGAGGCAACATGGATAGACTTAGAGATTATCATAATCTAAGTGAAGTAAGCCAGACAGAGAAAGACAAATATCATAAGATATCCCTTATATGTGGAATCTTAAAAAAATAAAAAAGATACAAATGAATTTATTTATAATATAGAAATAGACCCACAGACATGGTAAACAAACTTATGTTTACCAGAGGGGAAAAGGGTAGAGGGATAAATTAAGAGTTTGGGATTAACATATACACACTACTATATATAAAATAAATAACCAACAAGGACCTACTGAATAGCACAGGGAACTATACTTAATATTTTATAATAACATTTAAGGGAAAAGAATCTGAAAAAGAATGGATATATATATATATATATAACTGAATCACTGTGCTGTACACCTGAAACTAACACAACATTGTAAATTAACTATACTTCAATTAAAAAAAAAAGAAGAGTAAAAAAATGTGATTTTTTTCAAGTGAAGATTTAGAAAATCTTTAGCAAACTTGAAAGAGTAGGAAATTTTCTTAAAAAGTAGATAAACGTGTGTTAGTTGCCTTTAATGCATAACATATTATCTCAAAACTTGGTAGCTTAAAACAAAAACATTTATCATCTCATATTTTCTGTGAATCAAGATAGTAGATACAGATGAGCTGGGAAGTTGTGCCTCAGAATCTCTCATAAAGCTGCTGTCAAGATGTTGGCCAGGGCTGAAGTCATCTCAACGTTCCACTGAAGGAGGATCTGCTTTCAAACGCACTCATATGGTGTTGACAGGCCTCAGAAGAACTCCTTCCGAGTTCATTCACCTGACTTGACTGACCACAGAAGATCCACTTCCAACCTCACTTATGTGGGCCTCTCCATAGAGCTGCCTCATGACATGGCACCTAACTTCACCTCAGGGCAAGCAAAAGAGGGCACCCCAGACAAAAGCAACAGTATCTTTTATAATCTAATATTGGAAGTGTCATCCTATCACTTCTGCTACATTTTGTTCATTAAAAGTGAATGAATAAGCTCATTCCACACTCAAGGCAAGAGGGTTACACCAGAGTATAAATACCAGAAGGCAGGGATCACTGAGGGCCATCTTAGAGGCTATCTACCAAAATGAGATATACCAGTGGAGGAACTTTCAAAGGGAAACTACACCAGTGGAGGAACTTTCACAGGGAAAGGAACCAGGGGAGGAACCTTCCCACTGGAGGAACACCAGTGGAGGAACTTTCACAGGGAAACTAGAAAATGAATGCAGTCAATTTGAGATTGGGAATAAGACAGATTCCTACTGTCTTTATGCACACTATTTTTAATGATTAATATACTGTGGTAGTATAGGCCAACATGATAAGAAAATAAAAAGGAATAAGGTGTAAGAATTGGGAGGGAAGACACAAACTATCAAGACATGAACATCTACCTTAAAACAATCAATAACTATAAAAAGCTAGGCAAGTTTACCAACTAAAAATTCAACTGACAACATTAAAAGCATATCTCGAAATCAGCAATAACAATAAAATAAGACAAAAATAAGATACTCTTTATAATAGCACATAAATAATAAAATTTTTAAGAATCAGTCAAAGCAAGAATATTCCCTCTTTAGAGGAAACAACAAAATTATAATAAATAACTATATTAGTCAGTTCCAAGTATTGTAACAAAATACCATTGACTGGTAGCTTAAAAAACAGACATTCATTCCTCACAGTTCTGGAGACTAGGCTGTCCAAGATCAAGGTGCTGGAATATTTGGTTCCTGGTGAAGGCCCTCTTCCTGGCTTACAAATGACTGCCTTCTTGCATATCCTCACGTGGCAGAGAGAAAGATCTGGTCTCTCCTCCTCTTCTTGTAAAGACGCTACTCCTGTCATGGGAGCCCCGACCTCATCACTTTATTTAAACCTAATTACCTCCTAAAGGCCTTGCCTCCAAATATCATTACATTAGGGGTTAGGGATTCAGTATATGAGTGGGGGTGGGGGTGGGGTGAACACAAACATTCAGTCCATAGCAAGGACATAACTATTTATCTGAACAAATGAAGAGACATCCAAAGTCTGGGAGAGATGATTCCATATTATTAAAGATCAATTAAAATTCCAGTTGGATATTTTTTGAGTAACTTAAAAAACTTACTCTAAAATTTCATGGATGTGTAAAGGTCTGTAGAAACTAAGTCAACTTTATAAATAAGTGATAGGAAATTACCTGTCCTCCCAGATATTAATTCATATAATAAATTCAAAGCCATAAGAAAGTATGGTATTGACACATTATTGACAAATAAAACAGTAAAAAAGAAAGCTCAGAGACAAACTCTGGTATATGTGGGAACATTTTAGACTCACAATTAGTGAAAGAATGGGCTTTTTGAACCTTATACCAATTGCATTCCTGGGATAAACAGTACTTGGTGATGATGTATTAGTCTTTCAATGTATGGTTGGATTCAATTTTCTAGAATTTTGTTCAGAATTTTTCTATGTGTGTTCATGAGTGATGTAGGTTTTAATGTAATATCTTTGTGTAGTTTTGTAATATCTTTGTGTAGCTTAATGCTTGCTTCATAGAATGAGTAGGGAAGTGTTCTCTCATTTTTCCATTTACTGGAAGACTTTCTGGATCATTGACATATTTTTTTCCATAAATATTACCAGATTTCACCAGGGAGGGCATATGAGCTTGCAGTTTTCTTCAGGAGAAGATATTAAACTACAAATTCAATGTATTTCATGGATGTTGGACCAGTTATGTTATTTATTTGTTCTTGTATAAGCTTTAAAAGTTTATCCCTTTCAAGAACTTTCTCTGTCTTACCTAAATAGTCAAATTTATTGGCAGAAAATTATTCATAAATTCCCTAATTATCTTTAATATCTATAGTGATGTCATTTCTCTCATTCCTGATGTTAGTATTTAATCTGTGTCCTTTCTTTTCTCTTATTCATTCTGTTAATTCAGAGGTTTATCAATTTTCTTGATCTTCTCAAAATACCAGATCTTGTTTTTACTGATTTTTCTTTATTGTTCTGTTTTCTATTTTATTGATTTTCACTCTGATACTTATTTTTTCTTCCTTATCCTTATTTAGTATTTAATTTTTCTTAACTTTTTAATTACTTACAGTTGAAGCTGAGATCTTTCCTGTTTTTTAATATAGTCATTTGCTGCTATAAATTTCCTCCTAAGTACAACTTTAGCACCATCCCATAAATTTTGCTATGTTCTCATTATCATTGACCTCAAAATTCTTTCTAATTTTTCTTTTAATTTCTTCTTTGACGCATGGGTTATTTAGAAGTGTGTTCTTTAGTTTCCAAATATTTGGCTACTTTCCAGATACCTTTCTTTTATTGATTTCTAAATTAATTCCACTGTAGTCAGAGAATATATATCCCATGACTTAAATTCTTACATATTGATTGAGACTTGCTTTATGGTTTAGAATATAGTCTATATTTATAAATGTTAATGTACTCTTGAAATAAATGTGTTATTTTGCTGTTGTTGCACAGTATGTTCTATAAATATCAATTATTTCAAATTGGTTGGTTGTTTTGTTCAAATCTTTTATACCCTTATTGATTTTCTCTCTACTCCTTCCATCAGTTATTGAGAGAGAGATGGTGAAATTTCCAACTATAATTGTAAATTTATCTGTTTCTCCAAGAACTCCTCTCATTTTTTTGCATTATATATTTTGGGGTTCTACTATTTGATGCATATACATTTAAGATTATGTCCTCTTAATAAATTGATCCTTTTGTCAATATGAAATAATCTTTATCTCTAGGGATATTTTTGGCTCTGAAATCTAGTTTGTCTGATATTAATATAGGCTTTCTGGTTTCTTTTGATCAGTATTAGCATAGGATATTGTTTTTCACCCTTTTATTTTTAATGTATTTGTGTACTAAAATTTAAAGTCTATTTTGTGTAGGCAGCAGTTACTGCATTTTTGTCCAGTCAATCTCTGCCTTTCAAATGGTATATTTAGACCATTTGCATTTAATTTAATTTATTAATATGGTTAGGTTTAAATCAAACATCTTGCTATGCTTTCCACTTGTCATAGCCTTTGCTTCTTTCTTGTTCCTTTCGCTGCCTTCTCAAGACTGGATATAATCACGTGAAAGGGGAGAATGATGAAAAAGTAGACAAACAGGTGATAGTTCTTAAGTATCAAAGTGGAGAGTTTCAGTAGAATATGAGTGTGAAGTTCAGGACAGAGATAATGATTTGAGAGTCATCTGAATATTCTTGGTATTTAAAGACTTGAGACTTTAAATGTGATCACTTGGATTGGGAGTATGTAGGATAAATATAAGGAGATCAAAGAAAAGCCTAGGGTACCCCAAATTATAGAAGAGAGAAAGAGTTAAGGAGGAATGGGCAAATGAAACTTATAAGAAATCACATGAGAAGCTGGAGGAAAACTGTATTAGTGTGTTGTCTTGACAGCTAGGTGAAGAAAACCTTTAAAGTATAGAGAGGGATCAATTGTTTAAAATATTGCTTTAGGTCAATAGAATGAAGACCGAATAGTGACTAAGAATTAGCAATGTAATGACTACGAATTAGACTTTGATGACTTCAGTAAGAGAAGATTTTGTACAATAAAGAGGGCAAAGCCAGATTTGAGTAGGTTCAAAAGACAATACGAAGGAAAATATTGGAGACAGTGATTACAGATAATTTTTTTTCAGATAGTTCCCTTATAAAGGGGCTTATTTAAGTCAACTAAATAACAGCTTATTTGTTGTATAATGAGAATGATATAGTAGAGAAGAAAAATTACCAGGAAATAGAGGAGAATGTTTCATTGCTCAACTCATTTTATGATGCCAGCATAATCCAAAACCCAAACCTGAGGAAATATTATGGAAATATATATATATAGAATACACCTATCATGAATATAGACTAAAAGTTCTTTAAAATATCAGCAAATTGAATATAACATATAAAAAGTGATAATACATCATGACAAAGTAAGTATCTTTTATTCCTAGAATGGAAAGTTGGTTTAGCATCCAAATTTCAGTCAGTGTAATCTATAATATTAACTGAATAAAGACAAACATTACATAATTTCACAAAATTTAATGTCCATTCATGATAAACACTCTCAGAAAAATAGAAGTATTAAGGAATTTCCTCAAACTGATAAAGGTTCTTCAAAAAATACAGTAAATTGTGAAAAACTAAATTGGTTCCATAGGAGATTGGGAACAAAATAAGGAATGCTCACTTTAACCACTTCTGTTTATTCTTTCACAGAATAAATTCCTAGCCAATGCAATACAACCAGGAAAAGAAATATAAGGCATGAATATCTAAAACGAACAAGTAAAACTGTTCATATTAGTAGGTGAGATAATATTCTGTCAAAAAATACCAGTAGAAGTACAAAATAACTACTAAAATCAATATATTTTTATTAGCAAGAATTTATGACACAAAATTAATTCTTAAAAATTAATTTTATTCTTATATTGTAAAAGAAAACTATTAGAAATAAAATTTTTATATCCCATTAAACACCATTTACAGTAGCACCAAAAATCATGAAATACCTTGTAAAAATAGTTCAAGACATCTACACTGAATACAACAACAACAAAAATGCTGAGGGAGAAGACAGCGGAGTAGGAGGACGTGGAGCTCACATCTCCTCACAACTAGGGCACCTACCAGGTGCTGGTGGGGTACCTCAGACACCTAAGGGGATGAGAGGAACCCTTGCATGACCAGGTATGATGTTGGGGGAGGAGAGGGGAAGGGGAAGCAGAGGCAGGACCGGACGAGCGCCTCTGAGGGGTGGGTGGGGGAGGCGAGGGGTTCCCACGCCTGGAGGGGCCCACTCATGGTGAGGGTATCAGCAGGGACAATGAGAGACCTTCAGGGGATTGGAAGGGAATGTAGCCAGCATTTCCCCTGCCCACTCAGGCCCTGGGAAGCCTGAGGGGGTCCCAGGCCAGAACCTCTGCCCTCCGGGGCCCCCGCTGGCTGCGCTAAGCCTAAGCCTCACGTACCCACCACCCCCAAGGCGTTTTCTGCCCTTATTTTTTTTTTGCTATTGTTGTTCTGTTTCGCCTTGTTGTTTCATTTATATTTTTATTTTTTCTAATATATTTTAATTTTTCTAATTTTAGTGTATTTTTTTGTTCTTTTTTATTGTTCTGCTCCTTTTTGTTTGTTGCTTTTTTTTTTTTTTTTTGCTGTGCTGTGCAGCTTGCGGGACCTTGGTTCCCAGGCTGGGGGTCAGGCCTGAGCTCCTGTGGTGGGAGCACTGAGTCCAAACCGCTGGACTAACAGAGAACCTCAGACCCCAGGGAATATTCATCTGTGTGAGGTCTCCCAGAGGTCCTCTTCACGGCACCAAGACCTGGCTGTACCCAACTTCCTGAAAACTCCAGTGTTGCATGACTCAGGCCAAACAACCAGACAGGAATGCAGTGCCACTCATCAAAAAAATATGAGACAACAAAAAAATATGTTACAGATGAAGAAGCAAGGTAAAAACTTACAAGACCAAATAAATGAAGAGAAAATAGGCAACCTACCTGAAAAATAATTCAGAGTAATGATAGTAAAGATGATGCAAAATCCTGGAAATAGAATGGAGGCACAGATCGAGAAAACACAAGAAATGTTTAACAAGGACCTAGAAGAACTAAAGAACAAAGAGTGATGAACAACAAAATAACTGAAAGGAAAAATACACTAGAAGGAATCAATAGCAGAATAACTGAAGCAGAAGAACGAATAAGCGAGCTGGAAGATAGTATGGTGAAAATAATTCTCCCAAACTCGTTCTACGAGGCTACCATCAAGCTGATACCAAAATCAGACAAAGATATCACAAAAAAAGGAAATTACAGACCAATAACACTGATGAACATAGGCACAAAAAAAATCCTCAACAGAATACTATCAAACAGAATCCAACAACACATTGAAAGGATCATACACCATGATCAAGCAGGATTTATCCCAGGGATGCGAGGATTCTTTAACATACGCAAATCAATCAACATGATGCACCATATTAACACATTAAAGAATAAAAACCATATGATCATCTCAATAGATGCAGAAAAAGCTTTTGACAACATTCAACACCCATTTATGATAAAAACTCTCCAGAAAGTGGGCATAGAGGGAACCTACCTCTACACAATAAAGGCCATATATGACAAACCCACAGCAAACATCATTCTCAATAGTGAAAAACTGAAAGGATTTCCTTTAAGATCAGGAACAAGACAAGGATGTCCACTCTCACCACTATTATTCAACATAGCTTTGGAAGTCCTAGTCATGGCAATCAGAGAAGAAAAAGAAATAAAAGGAATAGAAATTGGAAAAGAAGAAGTAAAACTGTCACTATTTGCAGATGACATGACACTGTACATAGAGAATCCTAAAGATGCCACCAGAAAACTACTAGAGCTATCAATGAATTCAGTAAGGATACAAAATTAATGCACAGAAATCTCTTGCATTCCTATACACTATCAATGAAAGATCAGAAAGAGAAATTAAGGAAACAATCCCATTTACCATTGCAACAAAAAGAATAAAATACCTAGGAGTAAACCTACCTAAGGAGGCAAAAGGCCTGTACTCAGAAAACTATAAAACACCGATGAAAGAAATCAAAGATGACACAAATAGATGGAGAGATATACCATGTTCTTGCACTGGAAGAATCAATATTGTGAAAATGACTACACTATCCAAAGCAATCTACAGATTCAAGGCAATCCCTATCAAATTACCAATGGCATTTTTCACAGAACTAGAACAAAAATTTTACAATTTGTATGGAAACAAAAAGGATCCCAAATAGGCAAAGCAATCCTGAGAAAGAAAAATGGAGCTGGAGGAATCAAGCTCCCTGATTTCAGACTATACTACAAAGCTACAGTAATCGAGACAGTATGGTACTGGCACAAAAACAGAAATATAGATCAATGGAGCAGGATAGAATGTCAAGAGATAAACCCACACACCTATGATCACCTAATCTATGACAAGGGAGGCAAGAATATACATTGGAGAAAAGACAGTCTCTTCAATAAGTGGTGCTGAGAAAACTGAGCAGCTACATGTAAAAAAATGAAATTAGAACACTACCTATAAACTCAAAATGGATTAAAGACCCAAATATAACACTGGATGCTATAAAACATTTAGAGATAAACACAGGGAAAACACTCTTTGACATAAATTACAGCAAATCTTTTTTGACCCACTTCCTAGAGAAATGGAAATAAAAACAAAAATAAACAAATGGGACCTAATTAAACTTAAAAGCTTTTGCACAGCAAAGGAAACCATAAATAAGATGAAAAGACAAGCCTAAGAATGGGAGATAATATTTGCAAATGAAGCAAGGGATAAAGGATTAATCTCCAAAATATACAAACAGCTCATGAAGCTCAATATCAAAAAACAACCTAGTGATAAAATGGACGGAAGACCTAAATAGACATTTTTCCACAGAAGACATACATATTGCCAAGAGGCACATGAAAAGATCCTCAACATTGCTAATTACTAGAGAAATGCAAATCAAAACTACAATGAGGTATCACTTCACACAGGTTAGAATGGCCATCATCAGAAAATCTACAAAAAACAAATGCTGGAGAGGGTGTCGAGAAAAGGGAACCCTCTTGCACTGTTGGTGGGAATGTAAGTTGATACAGCCACTATGGAGAACAGTATGGAGGTTCCTTAAAAAACTATAGAACTACCATATGACACAGCAATCCCACTACTGGGCATATACCCTGAGAAAACCATAATTCAAAATGACACATGTACGCCAATGTTCATTGCAGCACTATTTACAATAGCCAGGACATGGAAACAACCTAAGTGTTCATCAACAGATGAATGGATAAAAAAGATGTGGTACTTATAAACATGAAATGTTACTCAGCCATAAAAAGGAACGAAATTGGGTCATTTGCAGAGATGTGGATGGACCTGGAGTCTGTCATACAGAGTGAAGTAAGTCAGAAAGAGAAAAACAAATATCGTCTATTAATGAATATACATGGAATCTAGAAAAATGGTACAGATGAACCGGTTTGCAGGGCAGGAATAGAGATTCAGATATAGAGAACAGATGTGTGGACACAGTGTGGGAAGGGAAGGGTGGGATGAAGTGGGAGATTAGGTTTGACATAAATACACTACTTGTGTAAAATAGATAGCTAGTGGCTACCTGTGGTATAGCAGAGGGAACTCAGCTCAGTGCCTGTAATGACCTAGATGGGTGGGATGGGGGGATGGGGGTGGAAGGGAGTTCCAAGAGGGAGGGGATATATGTATATGTATAGCTGATTCACTTTGTTGTACAGCAGAAACTAACACAACATTGTAAAGCAATTATACTCCAATTTTAAAAAGTACTGAGGGAAATTAAAGACTTACATAAATCAGAAGATACACCATGTTCCTGAATTTGAAGACTCAGTATTAAGATGGCAGTTTGTCTATAGATTCAAAGCAATTCCAAAAAAATTCCAAGTCTTTTTTTTCCAGAATTTGACAAATTGATTCTAAAATTTGTTTGGAAATGCAAGAGCCCTAATTAACCAATTACTTTTTTTTATAAAAAGAACAAAGTATGAGAACGAACTTACTTGATTTCAAGTCTTACTATAAAGCTAAAGTAATGAAGACAATTTAATTTTTCAAAGGCCAAAAATCAAACAAAAAACCTAGATATTTAGCTCAATGGAACAGAGTAGTCCAGATATAGACTTCTATGATATGGTCAATTGATTTTTCACAAAGGTGGCAAGGCAATTCAATGGGGAAAAGAAAGTGTTTGCAAGGTTATAGCAATAACTGGATATCTCTATGGATAAAAGTGAACATTGACCTCACATCAAACACAAAATTAACTCAAAATGGATCATGGACCTAAATATAAGACCTAAAAAAACAAAATCTAGAAGAAAGGCAGAGTCAAAGTTTTCTTAACCAGAACATAGAAAGCTTAAGTCAAAAAAGAGAAAATCATAACTGGACCTCATCAATATAACAGATTTTGCTCTTTGAAAAATGTAATTTAAAAAATGAAAAGTTAAACCACAGACTGGGAGAAAACGTTGAAAACACTTACATTAGAAAAAAATCTTATATCTAGAAAATATGAAAAATTCTTACAATCCAATAATAAGAAAAACACAATTCAATAAAAATTAATGCAAAAGAATATATATGAGTGTTCAGTAAGTACATGAAAAGATATTCAACACTGTTATTCACCAGAGAAATGCAAATTAAAACTGAAATAAAATACCATTACATAACCATGAAAATGGATCAAAATAAACAATCTTACCACACACAGTGTTAGTGAGGACGTGGAGCAACTGGAACTCTCATACAGTGCTGAAAAGAATGTAAAATGGTATAATCACTTTGGAAAATAGCTTGACAGTTTCTTAACAAAGTTAAACGTTCACCTGCCATGTGACTTAGTCATATTATTTCTCGGTATTGACCACAGAGAATTGAAATATATGTCTGTTCAAAGATTTGTGAGTGTTCACTGAAATTTTATTAACTACAAGGAATTGAAAATATATGTCTGCACAGAGACTTGCATATGAATATTCATTCAAAGGGAGTTGCAATAGCCCCAAACCGGAATCAATTTATATGCTCATCATCAGATAAGTGAATAAACAATTTGGGATATATTTGCTCAGTGGAATACTTCCTAGTCATTAAAATTAACTGATGTTATATATAACAACATAAATGAACCTCAAAATCATTGTGTTGAAGGAAAGAACCCAGGCCAAAAAAAAAAAAATAGTATGTGTATTAATATGAAGTTCTAGAAAATTCAAAGTGAGCTATAAGAGATAACAGTTTACTGGTTATTTGAAGATGGGGGTCATGGGAGGAATGGATTATAAACGGACACAAGGAGACTTTTGTGGTTGATGGAAATGTTTATTATTTTGATACTGGTGATGATCTCATGGTTACATAAATGTATTGAAACTGATCAAATTAAGCACTTTATATATTTTCAGTTTATTTTTCTTCATTTTAATTCAAAGTTAAAAAGCATAGCTCCCATTTAAATTTCTATTAAGTTTCCAGATATAATTGAAAGTTATTAAAGCCTCAGCAGAGAAGGGGTGGGAACAATCAGTGGGGAACTTACAGTTTAAAGACAAATACCTTTTGTAAAATATCTTAGCATATACAGGAAAACTTAGAATCTTATTCAGCAAGGTAACTTATAAGCAGCAGATACCATTAAAGCAATAATTAGAGTACCACTACCACCAAACAGTCTCTTTTGGATATTCTACCACTCTGGTATTAGAAAAGAATTCCTAGTACTTACAATGCTCAGGGAAAAAAGCAGTAGGGATTATGAGCCATGGGAGTAGAAGAGAAATCTTTAAATTAAAAAAAAAAAGGGATTTTATGCTATATATAACCAAATATATGATAAACATTCCAAAGGTATTACTCTCTCTGAAGTGCACATGATCGGTCCACTCTCCCTCCTCCCTGCTCCTCTCTCCCCAAGAGCCAGCTTGTTTCATCTGGCTACAGTCAAGAGACTTCTTTCTGGCTCTCACTTTCCTTTTCCTTCTTCAAATGTCAAAGCCGTCACAAGGATATTTTTAAAGCATAAATTCTTCATTTCATTACCCTATCTTCAAAATGGACATAATACCCTAACCTAATGGTGTTTTTAACGATTGGAGGGAGATAGATAGATAGATAGATAGATAGATAGATAGATAGATATAGAGAAATAATGACAGATCGGTAAATAATAGATGATTAATAGATGATAGATAGATAGATGAATATAGATAGATGAAAGATATTCATTAAACGATAGCAATTACTCAACTTAAACTATGTGAACAATGCTTTCATTGCATGGGATTTCAACCACTGTTTCTCAGGCAGGCCATCAGCACATTCATATACAAGTGAGATCAAACTATAGATTTTTGTCTTTCTACTTAGCTGAGACTGTTTGATACCCAAAACGATCTTCCTTTTGAATTCTCTTTTAAATTTCTTCGCCAAGGTAGAGTGAGATTTGGAATCAAGTGTTACACACAAAAGCAAACACTTGTAAGAAACAGCATAGCACCCATTCCACTAGAATTGTAGCTGATCTCCCACTGACACTAAAACCTAACGTCTCAGGCTCAGCGGCCATGGCTCACGGGCCCAGTCGCTCTGCGGCATGTGGAATCCTCCCGGACCAGGGCACGAACCCATGTCCCCTGCATCGGCAGGCGGACTCTCAACCACTGCGCCACCAGGAAAGCCCTCTTAAGCCACTTTTGCAAATACTTTTGAGGTGGAAGTTTGCCACAGAACAGAATTCTGGCAATTAATATGGGCAACAGAAAGGAATAGAGAATGGCTTATGAAGGCACTTTGCTTTGGCACAATTTCACTTAAGCTAGTTGTGATCACTTGCACAGGGTTGTACGTGGGTTCAACCTTTCATTTTAGCTTTCAGCTGTGTTCCACAATTGGGTCATGGCTGGTGCTACTAATTCTATGGGTGATATATATTTAAGGACACTAACACATTATTTGTGCTTGCCATCTTCCATCCACCCAGATTTATTTGTACAGTATATAATTGATTTTTACCACCAACCACCAAACCCCACAGGATATAACACCCACAATGTTCTTTTTGCTATTTCCCACAGGTGCTGTTGTCACTTTCCTGCTGGCGTTTTCTTAGATGGGTGTTCAGAAATTATCTTTCTTTCAACACACACACACACGCACACACACACACACACATGCATGCTAAATCTCTGCAAAAAAATAAGAAAATTCAAATGTAATCAAACCAAGACAACTGCTTCAGTTTGCAGTTTAGTAAAGAAATAAAATTCTTCACGTGGCACTTAAAAAAAGGCTTTTTGAAAAAGTTCCTCATCAAAGATTTCCTAAAATGTGACTAAACTATAAAGCTACTATTGCTATTAATTGCTACTATTCCTATTGTTCTTCCCTTCTGAGGCCCGAATACCATGGTTCTAAACAGTTTCATTTGTTTCATGATAAATCTGATGCTTCAAATTGTCACTTGTTGGAGGAGACCATCTGCTTCAATGTTGGCGTTTCTCATTGCAGGCTAATAAATTTGTCATATTAGTAACTATTTCAGCCAATAAATTCATGGATAGAAAATCTGACTATGGGATGTGTCATTAACAAACTGTTACTTCAGACTGAAACCAAAGCACCTGCTATCCAGTTTTTAAGATCTGTAAGTTCCCCTAAAAAAATTCATGATTCTATTTTGTACTGGAGTCTACATATACACAGTGTTTATTTGCCAAAGACCTTGTCTGCCTAAGGATACTTTGGCTATCTGAAAATGTCATTATCTTATGCTAATGATGTGTCACCAGAGTAAGCAATAATTAATTATTCAAGAACATATGACTGCTTGGTAAGACACCCTGTATAATGGGGTCGATACAACTTAGCAGCTAATGGAAGGCACAGTAATTTTGTGGCACAAACTGTTTATTTTATAATTGAATTTCACTGAGTTTTTTGTTTTGTTTTTGCATGTGTTATTTGGGCAGAAAACATTTCACCACAATTTTGTCCTATGTAAAAGTTAGAATTTTAGTGATAGAACACTTCATCATGTAGATTTAAGTTAGTTACTGACTTCAGCAAAAAAATTCTTTCACATAGATTAAAATATTAAATAGTTCTATAAGACTTATTACAAAATAATGGTCCTTATAACCCTTTTCTCTGTTTTCATTTCCCAGGGGCAACAACTTTCAATTCTTTGAGTTAGTTCATTATGTCTAGTTCTTCATTTTTTTTTTTTTTTTTTAGTTGTAGCAACTATTAATTGATTTCCCAGCATGGAAGATGACCATTTAGTCATCTGTCAAACATGACAAACACAAACAAATTATCTCCCAAATTATTTCTATATCTGAAATATATCTGGGTCCACCCATCCTCTCAATACTTTTATACCATACTTTTAGTTAGATCAATATTAAATGCTTAGATTATTAAGATTATGTGAAGATTATTCCTAGATGGACTAAGTACTAGATGGAGATTACTTTTGGGGGGGCACAACTTTTACTTTACATTGAAGGTAATATTTATTTTCTTTTTACCTTTTTGTGTTCTCTTTCCCACTAATTCAGCCCCAAGCTTTCCCCAAGTTGTCTACAATCTCTCTCAATACCTTCAAATACCTCATGGGTCCTAGCAATTACCTCATCTTGGAGACAGGTCCCCTGGACTTTCTGGACCTGGTTTTTACATCTGGAGCACAGTGCTCACCCTGACATCTTCTTTCACCATCATCCTAGGGCATTATCTTTTTCTTGAGTTGGAGACATTGTTTCCTGGATCCTATTATTTCTTCTTTCTTGGTTTACCCACTCCTTCACTTACTGAGAAAGGATATGTAAATGAGAATTTTTTTGAGAATTCCCATATACGAAAATATCCTTGTCTACACATAATTACTTCTGTATAAAATTCTAGGTTAGATGTCCTTTTTTTTGTCAAAATGTAAATGCCTTGCTCTACTGGCTTTGAGTTTCTGGTGTCAAAATAGAGAAATCTACAAACATCTGGACTACGGATTCTTTGTACATGGCTTCTTTTATTGTTTGATTTTTTTTTCAACAAGCTTTTGCAATTGTCCCATTTACTGCATTGTTTTGATAGTTAATAATGATATGTTTAATGTGGGCCAATTTTTTCTCCCTGAATGTTTTCGTTAAACACAGAAACTCATGTCCTTCAATTTCATAAAATCTTGAATCATTTATTTGATGATTTTCATCACTTAATTTTTTATGATCTCTCTAATACACCTGCCATTTGGTTTGTGGACTTCCTGATCTAAAATTAAAAGTCCATTTTCCTATATGTGTGTTTCAGTCTCTGTCTTTTGTGTCCAATGATTTCTGGCTATCTGTACTTAGAGATGAAACACCTAAAAGCTGATTCAAAGCTCTGCACTGGTGAATGGTCTTTGTCAACGGGGAGCCTCACTGTAGATCAGCTGGCAGGGCTGTTTCCTTAGGGAAACTCGAATGTGGGAAAATTTAGACTTTTTCCTTTGACTGCTCAGGTTCCCCAGAATGGAATCAGCCTATCTCCTGCATGGACATACAAGCCTGGCTGTCAGCATTTTGGAATCCAAGCTAGGGGAGAAAACTGAGCATTTTAATAATAAGAGAAACAATAGAAAAGAAATACCTATTTGAAATGATTGCAATGTCATAAAGAAGACAGTTCAAAATAAGTATTATAAATCAATAGATTTTTACAGAACAGCAAGAAACATTTAGATTTTTAAAAATCTGTTCATACTTTTTATCTTAGTAAACCTACTTTCACTTAAACCTACTGTTACTTTTAATTAAAGGAAACAGAAATTTGGCAGATTTTTGTACAATAAGTTACTTAATATTATTTATGATGCAAAAAACTAGAAAGCACCTAAATGCCCCAAAATGGGATTGACTCTATTGCATATTATATATTATGTTTAATACATTATTAGGATATACTATGTAACATATATATTAGATCTTAAGTTTTATCACACATATATGGCACCTTTTGTTATTTTAAACAATAGGCATCAATCAACTTCATTTCTTAGTGCTCTTACTGAACTCTTTGTAACTTAAAGAAAGGAAGAAAGAGGAAGGAAGGAAGGAAGGAAGGGAGGGAGGGAGGGAGGGAAGAAGGGAGGGGAGGAGAGAGGGAGAGGAGGAAGAGAAAGAAGGGAAGAAGGAGCGAATAACCTTTTCTAGTTCTTACAATCTTGGCCATAGAACAGAATGCAGGAATTTCAACTTGTGCCTTATTTACTCTCAAAGCTTTCAGCATATTTATTGGCTTAGTGGAAATCTCTTCATGCTGTAAGCAGCCAAGAATGTGGAAGACATTGATGACCAGCTAATCAATTTACACAGAATAGAAAATATTCTAAAGCCCCTTCCCGCCAAAGCTAAGACTGTCTTTTAACAGAATGTTGTAAATGCTGAAGTTCGAAAATCAGAATCTCAAAACCATAAAAATAATGTAAATTTAGCTCTAAGGCCATCTCAATGCCCTTTTCAAGGCTCTGGTCTTTGAATAAGCAGTCTGAGTCAGAAGTGCTGAACGTTTTTCTGTCTTGTAAAAGGCAGTAGTAACCTGGCACAACCAGAACAGTGCAGTCAGAAACCCTAAGAAGTTTCTTTTGTTACATAGAACAAAGAAGTGAGCTACACAGTTTAAAACCCATCAGGGTTTCAGGAATAAGTGAAACTTTTTTTGTTTGTTTCAGAACTGTTAAAAAAATTGTTATACTCCAAAGGTTTTACAATCAAAAAAGGCTATGTTCATGGTGTTTCAAGCAAAGGAAATAACGTATTTGAAGAAAACTACCTTAAAAATAAAAAATAATAGCAATCTGACTTATGACCCTTACTGAGCAGTCAGTATCACAAAGTATATACATTATATACACAAGTATAATCAAGGTATGCATGGAGAGCTTTTACAACTTTAAAGGCTAATTTCTTTGGAGGGTCATATGACAAGAAGAAATACATGTTTAAAACAGTGCTCAATCCTTTCCAAGCTCTGCTGAATAACTCCAAGGGAAAAAATAATAATTGGAGGAGTGCATTATATATATTCTCCATACAATTTCAGTGATAATGATCTTTTTTTTTTTTTTTTTTTTCTTGCGGTACGCGGGCCTCTCACTGTTGTGGCTTCTCCCGTTGCGGAGCACAGGCTCCGGACGCGCAGGCTCAGTGTCCATGGCTCACGGGCCCAGCCGCTCCGCGGCATGTGGGATCTTCCCGGACCAGAGCACGAACCCGTGTCCCCTGCATCGGCAGGAGGACTCTCAACCACTGCGCCACCAGGGAAGCCCGATAATGATCATTTTTAATTATTATTAACTCTCAACTTCATTCTGTGTATCTTCATTTGTTCAAAAGTTTTTATAAATTATACGAGTTTAGAGGACTTCAATTTTACTCCACTGCCTTCCTTCTGGCAAGTTGATACAATAATTAAATTTACATTTAACTTACAGATTACTAATGTCAGGTATGACTAGCTTTTCAAATATTTGATAGATATTTGTGTTTGATGTTGTGTGAATTGGCTTTATATATATACCCTTTGCTCATTTTTTAATTGGGTTTCTTATATCTTTCATACTGACTTACAGGTAATCATTGTATATTCTAGATATTAACCACTGTCAGTTATAGACTTTAAAAATATTTTTTCCTGTTAAATAATCTCCTAGCATTTTTATGGTATCTTTTATTGATCAACAAAATCTGTAAAATATGGGTACAGTTTAATACATCTATTATGCCCCCATATGCCAGCTTATGAGTTCTGCTCTTTGGGGCTTAAGAAGGCCTTCCTCACCCTAAGGTCAAAAATACATAACCCCTCATTTATGAAACTGATTTTTATGTATTGATTTTATACTAAAAAGCTCTTAGAAGTTTTAATAATTTGTATTGACAAGTAATTTTGTGTTGTCCATGTACAAAATTGCATAATCTCAAAAAAAGAAAAATTTTGGTTCTATCTTTACAATTTTAATATATTTTGTTGTTCTTATCTTAATGTACAAGTTAGGTCTTCTATTTCAATGTTGCATAGAAGTGGTGTTAGTGATCACCTTTATCCTTTTGAAGATCTCAAGAAATATTCAGAGCTTCACCATCAAGTTTGAGTTACTGTATGCTTATACAGAGTGATTTTTCTCAGGTTAAAATGCTTTTCTATTCCTAGATTTCTTCTATCATAAATGATGCTATATTTTATTTTTTTAGTTCTATCTTCTATCATAAATGAATGCTATGTTTTATTTTTTAATTACTGCTTCTTTTATGATTATGATAATATATATTTTCTCTTATAACCTGTTAAAATGTGGATTGCATTCACTGATTTCCTTATGCTAAACACATTTCCCTCCTGGAGTTTGCACAACTAGGTATTAATATATTTTTCTTTCAACAGATTGTTGAATTTGGTTTGCTAATAAATGTTGTAAGATTTTTGAATTCATGATCATCACAGATGTTGGCCTATAGTTTCCATTTTGTTATGTGTTTGCCTCATTTTTGATGTTAAAATTAAGTTATCCAAAGGAAAAGAGAAAAGTATTCTGAATATGTTCATGCAACAAATTTGAAAATTTAGATAAAAATATATACATATCTTTCAAAATGCAACTTATCAAAGCTGACACAAGAAGAAATATAGAATATGATTGGCTGTGTAGCTGTTAAAAATTGAATTTCTTATCAAAAATCTCTTCACAAAGAAAACTCCAAGCCCAAATGGTTTCACTGATGAGTTTTATCACAAATTTAAAGAAGACATATCACCAGTTTTATGCATTCTTTCAGTAAACAGAAGAGGGAACATTTCTCAACTCTGAGCTAATGTAAGTTAAAACAAAAACTTGATGAAAACATTATCCAAAAATTACTGAACAATATCTCTCAATGAATGTAGATGCAAAAAATACTTGCCTACGCTCCCAGCCGCCCGCGCCCGCTGCCAGACAGAGGCAGGGATGGCGAGCCGCGGAGCCGGGGTGGTGACGAGAGTAGCAGTTCCGCCATTGGACGAGGAAGCCTGAGGGACGGGCCAACGTGGGGAGCAAGGAGAGACCAAGGCGGTGGCCCCAAGAGAGCCAGAGCAATGGAGGCCAACATACCAAAGCGGAAGGAGCCTGGCAAGTCCCTGCGTATCAAAGTCATCTCCATGGGCAACGCCGAAGTGGGAAAAAGCTGTATTATAAAGCGATACTGTGAGAAAAGATTTGTGTCTAAATACCTTGCAACAATTGGAATTGACTATGGAGTCACAAAGGTACAAGTCAGAGACAGAGAAATCAAAGTTAACATCTTCGATATGGCGGGACATCCCTTCTTCTACGAGGTTCGTAATGAGTTTTACAAGGACACACAGGGTGTGATACTGGTCTATGATGTTGGGCAGAAAGATTCCTTTGATGCCCTTGATGCATGGCTGGCAGAAATGAAGCAAGATCTTGGACCTCATGGAAACATGGAAAATATTGTATTTGCAGTGTGTGCCAACAAGATCGACTGTGCTAAGCACCGCTGTGTTGATGAAAGTGAAGGACGTCTTTGGGCTGAAAGCAAAGGGTTCCTGTACTTCGAAACTTCGGCTCAAACTGGAGAAGGAATCAGTGAGATGTTCCAGACCTTTTATGTATCCATAGTTGATTTATGTGAAAATGGCGGGAAACGTCCTATCACAAATAACAGTGCTAGTTTCAGCAAAGAACAAGCAGACACCATTCGCAGAATTCGAAATAGTAAAGATAGTTGGGACATGTTGGGAGTCAAACCTGGGGCCTCAAGAGATGAAGTCAATAAAGCATATCGGAAACTTGCTGTGCTGCTTCACCCTGACAAGTGTGTAGCACCTGGTAGTGAAGATGCCTTCAAAGCCGTTGTGAATGCCCGAACAGCCCTACTGAAAAACATCAAATAGAAAGTAGAAAAAAAAGACAAGTGTGGGCCTCAAGTCCAAACAGACTTTCCCTAGAGCTATTCCATATTGATCGCCAAGGAGCATTCACCTTACCACCGGAGAAGAAAAACCACTTTCGTTTAATTCAAGCCTACTGCAGTCTTCTGGACTCTTCCCTTCGTCAAGGCAGCTTTGCTTTGTGTGGCTGCCCTTGAGCTGCATTGAGCTGGTTGTCAGAGCATTGTTTTCTAGTATGAATTTTCATCTCAGTGATATTGAATGCTTTTTTTTTTTTTCTATAAGTTGAGATACGAGTATGATTTCTTGTGGGATTTTCCTCTGGCCTTTTAATTTTAACTAGCTCTGGGCCTGTAGAACTCCAGCCCAAAGTTCTTCGGGGCCTCAATGTTGCTTAAGGCCTTCATCGTGCCTGAAGTAATTAAACATAGATCTGTTCTTACAGCAGGACTTAGGAGGGTCATATTTATGAGGGCCTGTGCATGGTGGTGTCAGCCCAAATAGACATGACAGGTCGCTGAGTATGTGGCCCTGGGTAAAAACGGGTGCCAGTTTTCATCATTGTTGTTAAACACTAGATTGGTCACCTTGTTCAACTTCATGGTGCAGACGAGCAGTTATAGCAGAGAGAGTTCTTTAGTGCTTCCATTCATAGCCTTATATAGTGAGTGACTTGTTGAAATTTAGCCTGATCTTGAGTCGTAGGTCTTGAGACTCAGTTCCCAGCACCTTGATTGTTAACGTTAAGGATGGCCATGTACTACTTCATTTATGTAAAAGAAAGTTAAGCTTCAGGGTCCTAGAATTTTTCTGATTTCCATAATCCTTGAGTAGCAAGAAGTAATGAAGCCTGATCTGCAATGAAAAGTAACTTCATACAAAATTTTACAGACCTCTGTGCATTAATATAAATTCTTGGTGCAAATATGTACTTTGTAGTTCAACCTTATTAAAATTCTTCAGCCAGTTAGGATTGCACAATACATCAGTGAGAGTAATAACTAGCAGAATAATTTCAGTGGCTAAAAAAATTTTTATAGAAAGTCATGTTTTTCGAAAAAGAATAAAAAGTTCGAACAGCTCTTATTCAAGAAAAGCCATTTCTTCTGCATCTGAGTCACCAAGAATGAACACTTTTAAAACTTGTTAGAAATACCTGTGGGCTTTTGAAATTAATTGTCCAACCTACCTAAGAACTCTAAAATATACCCTCCTTTTGTTCCTCCGTTCCTCTTTCCTGCCTCCTTTTGAATTGATATTCTCAACTGTCAACATTTCTTTTACTTCAGCATTGTCATTTTATTTCTTCACATAAATGTGTGCTCAGTAAAGTCCAGACTTGGGGGTATTCTGGTGCTACCCAAGATAAATTGCTATAAGTCTGTAGATTGCACTCTCTTCTTTAAGGCCTACATTTACCTCAGGAAACTCACTCTAGTATAGTTTTTTTTTTTTTTTTTTGCATTGAATTCTCAACTGGTAAATATTTCTTTATACAGATAAACTAGTACATAATTCACTGTTTGCTAAATGAGCCACAGATAAGGCAGCGAAATTTCTGAAAGAAAGCCAGAGTAAATGGGCAGCCCCTGTAAGTTCTGAATCAGTAATGAGGTAGCTGTTCCTCATAGAGCAATGACAGAATCTCGAGGGGGAGGGAGGTATTTCAGTCTCAAGTTCGAAAGGGTAGGGCCGTGCGCACATTGACTTTGACAGGAACAGTGCCTGTCCTATAAGCAATTTCAGTGGGCCCTGGGATGTCACTCCCTCTCCACCACACTCCATATAGCTCACTCGGAGTCTGCCAACGTTTTTGTAAAACTTTTGCAGAGGAATTTAGCCGTGAAATACAGCTAACCACCTTCCATTGCAAGTTTTGCAAAGTGAAGAGGGGTTCATATTTCTCATGATTGGTACTTAGCACAATTGTAAGAGACAGTTATTACTGTTTATACGTTGGTTTTTCCATTAAGCATTTCTAGAGAAGACTAAAGCTTAAACTTGTGGTGTGGGTAAGTTAGATTATGTCTGACAAGCAGTGTAATAGGAAGCCGTGCAATAAAGGCCATGTTGGTGAAATGACTTGCTGGAAAGTTGTACAGTTTGGGTGAGCTTCCTGCATCAGTGGCCCACGGGGTGGTCTGCCCTTGAGCCGGGAATGCACAGTCTCTAAAGAAACCCTTTGCTCTTACAAAGTAATTGACATACTTGCTTTCTGTTGAACTAACGGAAAATGTTAAATCTAACAGCTGTTTATGTCTTGTATAGAGTGTCATATGTATTTAAGTTGTGTATTTTTATAAAGTAAAGGCAAATGCCAAAAAAAAAAAATACTTGCAAATATTGGCAATCAAAGCCAGAAATATGTAAAAAGTATAACACATCATGCTGAAATAGCATTTATTCCCAGAATGCAAGGCTAATTTAACATTCAAATAGTTTACCAATTTAATTCACCATTTAATGGAATAAAAGAAAATATCATTTCAATATATGCAGGAAATAATTTGACAAAATTCAATACTTCACTATAAAAATTTATAAGATTTACACGCTCTCAGAACACTATGAATGAAAGGAAACTATTTCAACTTGACAAAGTTTGTCTACCAAAATTAAACAAGCAAAAAAATAAAACAAAGAAAATAAACCCCTACAACTGCCATTATACTTAATTATGGAATATTAAATACTTTATCACTAAAAACTGAAAAAAAAGGCAAGGATGCCCACTCTCACCTCATCTGTTCAACATTGTTCTGGATATCCTATGCATAGTAATGAGGGGAAAAAAAATTTTTAAGTACAATGTCTCCATTCACAGAAAGCATGACTGATTACATAGAAAATCCTAAGGAATCTGTAAAACAACTATGGCAACTATTAAGTAAATTTAGCAAAGTGACAGGATAAAACACCTAGTAGTTAAAATAGTTTTTAGTTTTGATAAAATCCAATTTACAGTTTTTTTGTTGATGATGCTTTTGTTGTCTAAGAACACTTCACCTAAATCCAGGTCAAGAAGATTTTCTTCTTCCTTTTCTTTTTTTTTTTTTTCTAAATCATTTAAAGTTTTGCATTTTAAATTTAGACCTATGATTAATTTTGATTTAACTTTTGTACAGGTTTGAGGTTTAGACTGAGATTCATATTCTTGCATATGGATTAGCAATTTATTGAAAAGACTATCTTTTCTCTACTGAATTTCTTATGTGCTTTTGTAAAAAATCAAATGAACACATTTGTGTGGATATATTTCTGAACTCTCTATTCAGTTCCTCCATTGATTTAGGTGTCTATTCCTTCACCAATATCACACTGTCAATGCAGAGGTCTTTCACATTTTTTCTAAATTTATTCCTCAATATTTTAAACTGACGCAATTGTAGGTGAATTTTTTTTGTTTCATTTCCCAGTTGCTATCTAGTAGTATTTAAAATACAACAGATTACTGTAGCCTGATTGTAATTTTTAAAGTCAGGTAGTGATGCTTCCAACCTAATTCTTATTTTGCTTAGCTATTTTTGCTCCTCTGCCCTTCTAAATAAAAGGGCACAGGAATGATGCAATCTAACTCAGTTTACATGATCATACCAGTTTCATGTTGAGATAACTTGAGGGATGCAAGGGTTTATTAGTGCCATAGTCTATTCCTACTGTATTTATACAAACAAGAGAAGACAGTGACCTAGAACAGAATAGTTTATATGAAAGTGGTTTAAAAAAAAAAGGGTTGGATTGGGGTGTAGATTGTATTGATAGGTAGAATTGAAAGGATTTGAGATGGAATGGAAATAAGGTAGAAGAGAAATAAAGGAGTCATGGATGAATCCTTTTTTTTTGGCCTGAGGAATGGTAAAATATGGACTTCAATATCTATACTGTAAGCTAAGAAAATCATAATATTTTCAAAAATTAATGGATAAAACTTTCATAAAGAAACAATTTATAATAGCAAGAAAAAAGAAATTGACTACTTAAATACCCAACAATATCAGAATGGTTAAATATTATATGGCAAAAAATAGGAAAATGATACTTAAATACAATATTATATAAATTTATAAAATTATACATTTGCAAATTTTACTGACATGAAATATGTTCATAGAAGAAAGTGTTTTCATAAAATAAAATTAATACTAAAAAACTATAAAGACAGTAAAAGGATCAATTGTTACCAGGGGTTTAGTAGAGAAAGAAGGATCAGTAGGCAGAGGAGAGAGGACATTTTGGGCAGTGAAACTAATCTGTAAGACACATGTCATCATACAGTTGTCAAAACTGTACATAGAATGTACAAGATCAAGAGTGAAACCTAAGTGAACTGTGGACTTTGGGTGATAATGATGTGTCAATATAGGTTCATTTTTTGGTACAGATGTGCCCCTCTGGTTCCAGATATTGATAGTGGGAGTCTGTGAATATGTAGGGGCAGGAGGTTTAGCAAAATCTCTGTACTTTCTGCTCAGTTTTGCTGTGAACCTAAAACTTCTCTAAAAAATAAAGTCTATTAAAATAAAGTCATATTTATATTATAATATATATATGTATATATGCACATATGTTTATGCACACATATACACACCTGTATGTATGAGAGAAAAAACATTAACAGTAATTATCTCTAGGTCTACAATTATAGAACACTTTTTAAATACAATTTTCTATATTTTATAAAATCAGAGTATAAATGATCGGAAGTTATTTTAAAACAGAACTACCACATATATAAATTTATTTTTATAAAATAGCATGATTAAAGAACAAAAGTAAACATAAAGATTTAAATTAAATAAAACGTTATTTATTGTGAAAATGTATATTTTTGTATAGTAAATATATGTCTAATAATACATGAAGAATGGTTATGGTTATTACAAATGAATGCATAATGAAAACAACATATAAGTGCAATTTCACACCTTTTGGAAAGGATTAGTGATAAATTCATTTGTATTATTGAAATTTAATGTTTTATTTTTTTTCAGATACTTTCCATTTGTTTAGAGGGGTTATTTGAGCTAGCAGTGGGAATGAATCCAAATCATCTAAATAATACATGGAATGGGTAATATAAAATCTTCTATTTTAAAAGTCATGTTATTCATAAAATGTGGAATTAAAAAATTATATACATAAAGTTTGGCCTGGAAACCATGATTAATATGTGTAAATCATTGTTTCTAATGTTTAAAGTGAACAGACTTTTCTTAGTATTTAAAAGGTCCTATTCAGGGGATCTACAGATTCAGTGCAATCCCTATCAAAATACCAAGGGCATTTTTCACAGAACTAGAACAAATAATTTTTTAAAATATGCATGGAAACATAAAACATCCAATAGCCAAGACAATATTGAGAAAGAAAGAAGAGAACTCAAGGAAACATATATATATATGTTATATATATATATATATATATATATATATATATATATATATATATGTCACACAATGGAATACTACTCAGCTACAAAAAAAGAATGAAATTCTGCCATTTGCAATAAAATGGATGGACTTAGAAGGTATTATGCTAAGTGAAATAAGTCAGAGGAAGACAAATAGTGTATATCACTTATATGTGGACTCTAAAGCACACTAGTGAATATAACAAAAAAGAAACAGACTCACAGATATAAAGAACAAACTAGTGGTTACCAGTGGAGAGAGGGAAGGGGGAGGGGCAAGATAGGGGTAGGGAATTAAGAGGTATGAACTACTACTATAAAATAAATAAGTAAGGCAGAGCTTCAAGATGGCAGAGGAGTAAGACATGCAGATCACCTTTCTCTCCAAAAATACATCAAAAATACATCTACACGTGGAATAGCTCCTACAGAACACCTATTGAACACAGGCAGAAGACGTCAGACTTCCCAAAAGCTGTGTGGCTGACAGAAACTTGGTGCTCATTTAGAAATAAATGAAAAAAGAAATGAAGGAAACAATAGCAAAGATGAATAAAACTAAAAGCTGGTTCTTTAAGAAGGTAAACAAAATTGATAAACCAAACAAAATTGATAAACCATTAACTAGACTCATCAAGAAAAAAGGGAGAAGATTCAAATCAATAGAATTAGAAATGAAAAAGGAGAAGTAACAACTGACACTGCAGAATTACAAAGGATCATGAGAGATTACTACAAGCAACTATATGCCAATAAAACAGACAACCTGGAACAAATGGACAAATTCTTAGAAAAGCACAGCCTTCTGAGACTGAACCAGGAAGAAATAGAAAATATAAACAGACCAATCACAAACACTGAAATTGAAAGTGTGATTAAAAATCTTCCAACAAACAAAATCCCAGGACCAGATGGATTCACAGGCAAATTCTATCAAACACTGGAAGAGCTAACACCTATGCTTCTTAAACTCTTTGAAAATATAGCAGAGGGAGGAATACTCCCAAACTCATTCTATGAGGCCACCATCACCCTGATACCAAAACCAAAGAGGTCCCAGAAAAGCAAAACTACAGACAAATATCACTGATGAAAATAGATGCAAAAATCCTCAACAAAATACTCTCATACAGAATCCAACAGCACATTAAAAGAAGCATACACCATGATCAAGTGGGGTTTATCCCAGGAATGCAAGGATTCTTCAATATATGCAAATCAATCAATGTGATACACCATATCAACAAACAGAAGGAGAAAAGCCATATGATCATCTCAATAGATGCAGAAAAGTTTTCAACAAAATTCAGCACCCATTTATGATAAAAAAATCTCCTGAAAGTAGGCTTAGAAGGAACATACCTCAACATAATGAAGGCCATATATGAAAAACGCACAGCCAACATCATTTTCAATGGTGAAAAAATGAAAACTTTCCCACTAGGATCAGGAAAAGACAAAGTTGCCCACTCACCACTATTATTCAACATACTCTTGGCAGTTTTAGGCACAGCAATCAGAGAGGAAAGAGAAATAAAAGGAATCCAAATAGGAAAAGAAGTAAAACTGTCATTGTTTGCAGATGGCATGATACTATACATAGAGATCCCAAAGATGCTACTAGATAACTACTGGAGATAATCAATGAATTTGGTAAAGTAGCAGGATATAAAATTAGTGCACAGAAATCTCTTGCATTACTATACACTAATGATGAAAAATCTGCAAGAGAAATTAAGGAACCACTCCCATTTACCACCTAACAAAAAGAATAAAATACCTAGGAATAAACCTATCTAAGGAGGTAGAAGACCTGTACTCAGAAAACTATAAGACACTGCTGAAAGAAAGCAAAGATGACACAAACAGACGGAGAGGTATACCATGTTCTTGCATTGGAAGAATCAACATTGTGGAAATGACTATACTACCCAAAGCAATCTACAGATTCAATGCAATCCTTATCAAACTACCAATGAGATTTTTGACAGAACTAGAACAAAAAACTTCACAATTTGTATGGAAACACAAAAGACCCCGAAGAGCCAAAGCAATCTTCAGAAAGAAAAACGGAGCTGGAGGAATCAGGCTCCCTGAGTTTAGACTATACTACAAAGCTACATTAAACAAGACAGTATGGTACTGGCACAAAACATAAATATAGATCAATGGAACAGGATAGAAAGGCCAGAGATAAACCCACACACATTTGGTCACCTTATCTTTGATAAAGGAGGCAAGAATATACAATGGAGAAAAGACAGCCTATTCGATAAATGGTGCTGGGAAAACTGGACAGCTATATGTAAAAGAATGAAATTCTTGAACACTCCATAACACCATATACAAAAATAAACTCAAAATGGATTAAAGACCTAAATGTAAGGCCAGACACTATAAAACTCTTAGAGAAAATCATAGGCAGAACACTCTATGACATACATCACAGCAAGATCCTTTTTGACCCACCTCCTAGAGCAATGGAATTAAAAACAAAAATAAACAAATGGGACCTAATTAAACTTAAAAGCTTTTGCACAGCAAAGGAAACCATAAACAAAATGAAAAGACAACCCTCAGAATGGGAGAAAATGTTTGCAAATGAAGCAACTGACAAAGGATTAATCTCCAAAATATACAGGCAGCTCATGCAGCTCAATATCAAAAAAACAAACAACCCAATCCAATAATGGGCAGAAGATCTAAATAGACATTTCTCCAAAGAAGATGTACAGATTGCCAACAAACACATGAAAGGATGCTCAATATCACTAATCATTAGAGAAATGCAAATCAAAACTACAAGGAGGTATCACCTCACACCAGTCAGAATGGCCATCATCAAGAAATCTACAAACAATAAATGCTGGAGTGGGTGTGGAGAAAAGGGAACCCTCTTGCACACTTGGTGGGAATGTAAATTGATACAGCCACTATGGAGAAAAGTATGGAGGTTCCTTAAAAAACGGAATATAGAAATACTATACGACACAGCAATCCCACTACTGGGCATATACCCTGAGAAAACCATAATTCAAAAAGAGTCATGTACCACAATGTTCATTGCAGCTCTATTTACAGTCGCCGGGACATGGAAGCAACCTAAGTGTCCATCGACAGATGAATGGATAAAGAAGATGTGGCACATATATACAATGGAATATTACTCAGCCATAAAAAGAAAGGAAGTTGAGTTATTTGCAGTGAGGTGGATGGACTTAGAGACTGTCATACAGAGTGAAGTAAGTCAGAAAGAGAAAAACAAATACCATATGCTAATACATACATATGGAATCTAAAAAATAAAAGGTTCTGAAAAACCTCGGGGTAGGACAGGAATAAAGACAGAGACGTAGAGAATGGACTTGAGGACACAGGGAGGGGGAAGGGTAAGCTGGGACGAAGTGAGAGAGTGGCCTGGACATATATACACTACCAAATGTAAAAGAGATAGCTAGTGGGATGCAGCCACATAGCACAGGGACACCAGCTTGGTGCTTTGTGTCCACCTAGAGGGGTGGGATAGGGTGGGTGGGGGGGAGACACAAGAGGGAGGAGATATGGGGATATATGTTTATGTATAACTGATTCACTTTGTTATACAGCAGAAACTAACAGACCCATTGTAAAGCAATTATACTGCAATAAAGATGTTAAAAAAATGTGATATTAGAAAATAAATAAATAAATAAGGTACAAGAATATATATTGCATTGCAGGGAATAGCCTATATTTTCTTATAACTAAAAACAGACTATAATCTTTAAAGCTTGTGAAATACCATGTTGTACAGTTGAAATGTATACAATATTGTACACCAGTTATACCTCAATCAAAAAAAAAAAGTTCTGTTAAGAAATTTGGAACATGTAGGTCTACTAGATTATTCTACAGCCTTACTGTAAATATTTGTATTTAATTTAAATTATTTTCCTTTGGCAGGATTTATGGTCAAATATTGAAAGATGAAAATCCTCTGTATTGCACAATTTTGTTATTCTCCCTGGTTTCATCAAGAATCATGTTTTACAGCCACACTATCCACAATAGCCAAAATATGGAAACAACCTAAATGTCCATTGCCAGATGAATGGATGAAAAATATGTGGCACATATATACAATGGAATACTACTCAGCCATAAAAAAGAATGAAATAATGCCATTTGCAGCAACATGGATGCAACTAGAGATTATCATACTAAGTGAAGTAAGTTAGAAAGAGAAAGACAAATATCATATGATATCACTTATATGTGGAATCTAAAATATGGCACAAATGAACCTATCTATAAATCTGAAACAGAATCACAGACATAGAGATCAGACTTGTGGTTGTCAATGGGGAGGGCAGGAGGAAGAGGGATGGACTGGGAGTTTGGGGTTGGTAGATGCAAACTATTACATTTAGAATTGATAAACCACAAGGTCCTACTGTAAAGCACAGGGAACTATATCCAATCTCTTGGGATAAACCACAAGGTCCTCCTGTATAGCACAGGGAACTATATCCAATCTCCTGGGATAAACCATAATGGAAAATAATATAAAAAAAGAATATATATATGTGTATAACTGAGTCACTTTGCTGTACAGCAGACTGGCACAACATTGTAAATCAACTCTACTTCAATTGAAAAAAATTGTGTATTTTACTTGCCCACATGACAATACATTATAAAATTAAAAAGTAAAACATCAATGATCTGGTTTGGCAGAATGTTTTCACTCCATTCACACCTGGTCCATGAATATAGCATTCCAGATTAGTTAGTGGAACACAGCCAAATGTATTAATCCCTGAATGCTTAGTTCACCAGGTTGCTTTGTAAATAAATGAAATAATGCATGTGCAACTCCTGAGCACAGTAGTACATAAATGTTAGTTACATAATGATGTTGACAATGGAAATGATGACACTACTCTAGAGCAGGGGTCCTCAATCCCCAGGCCGCAGACCACTACCAGCCTGAAGGCTGTTAGCAACCAGGCCTCACAGCAGGAGGTGAGAAGCGGGCGATTGAGCAAAGCTTCATCTGCCACTCCCCATCGTTCCCCTTCGCTCGCATTACCGCCTGAACCATCCCCCACCCCCATCCGTGGAAAAACTGTCTTCCACTAAACCGGTCCCTGGTGCCAAAAAGGTTGGGGACCGTTGCTCTAGAGCAATGTTACATTTAATTGGGGAAAAAAATCGATTGAGCACAAACTGAGTTGAAGATCCCTGGATGCAGATTATAACAAAAAAACAAAACCATAGCACCTCTTAATATCAGAATCTTGCCATTCAAAAGCAGAGACACATACATGAAAAAATTAAATGTAGAGTTGTATACACACAAACATTATACATCAGCACAAATGAGAATATAAACAAAAAGTAATTATGGGACTGCATTTAATCAGCAAAACCTAAAATGTGGTGATATGCCATGCAAACTGGCATTCATGAGGAAGAAGACCCCAAGTAGTCCAGCTAGGGGGAAAAGCCATTTGTTCTTTCTCTTCTATCATTTAACTAAGCCTGTATTTTAATCTCAGAAAGTAATAATTGCTTGTGACAGGTCAAGTAGAAATTGATAAATATTTAAGAGCAACTTTCATAGATAATGAGACAAATGCTTTAGAGAAATTGGTACTTTATTTCTTTAAAGCTTCTTAGGATAGTATTAGTGCTTTTCCACAAATGGATTTATCTAGGCAGTTTTAAATATGTATTTGTGTATGTGTGCACTAGCACAATAGTATTACAAAGTTCACGCATTCTATTAAAAATGTATGGGTACAGTTAAAAAAGAGGCCAGAGTTAACAAGACCTTCTATTTGCGCTAGACATTTCCATCCCTTCTTGACCAAGGTAACAATGAATTGTGACAGAAAAACTCATGAACACTTTAAAAAATATTTAAAAGTCAAATATTTGATACCTTTTTATTAGTCACATGAAAAATATTTAGCCAGTCTTAGGTGGATCTCAGACAGTCGTGGAAGTTACTAAAATAACAAGTAAATTTCCTTATGCTATTTTATATGGAGCTCTCTCATCATTTTGGCAAGAGTCATTCACTATGTAAGTAATGACATCTCTCTTATAAAATGTGCTAGGAATTTTCCAGCTCACAAATTGAAGTTTTAAAAATTTAAGAAAGGAGACAAGAAGAAAAGTAGGGGGAGGGATGAAGGGAGGGATGGAGGGAGGGAGGGAAGGAAGGAAGGAAGGATGGAAGGGAAGGATAGGAAGTGGAAAGACGCTTATGCAGAGCTGGATCTGTGCCCTCAATGATCCGCTTACTGACTACGCCATATGTTAGCCATTTTACTTAAGATGTTTGGGGCACAGAATTCATTAGAGATAAAGTCGACAGGATAATTACAGGAAATTGAAATCAATTGAATACTGAGTTGTAAGTCCCACTGATCCTTTAAAATGTCCAGCTGCTATGGGATATTTCATAAATCACTCAATTTACAAGAAGAAAATTCTCTCCATTGATATAAGTATACAAAAAATACATTAAATCCAAATAGTCTTTAAATATCAGAAGACTGAAGTTCTTGGCTAAACTTGAAATTAAATATGAAGTCTTTAAAAATTGGCACTTACATTTGTAGAAGCAAACAGAAATGGAGTCATTTATGTCAAGGACAAAATGGAGATGGCCAATGCAGCACATAAAGGAAACAACCTAACCTTACAAGAATTTACAGGTCTTCTCAGAAATCAGCAGAGGGCACCAGCCAATCCCTAAATGCCAAGTCTGTTCACACCATCTCTGGACTTCCTTGTTCCCCTGACTCAGCTATCCTGATCCAATAAGAAAGACCACAAGGCAAGCAATCAGCTGAAAAAAAAGCCAAATGATTTCCACATTTATTCCATAAAAACCCCTTAGTCTATGAGAAACTCAGAACTCATTGCTCCCGTAGCCTTGAGTTTCCCAGCTTGCAGGTTTGCAATGAACTCATCTTTCTGCTTTGTTTTTTTCTGTATGTAGCGTTTGGTTTTTGACACATAATATGTGACTAGTTGCCTTGATGTATGTGGTCGCTTAGCTAGTTTTTGCCTTACCTTATGTGGTAGTAATTATAGTTTATGATCAGAAGTGGAACATTTATTGACATTAATACTCATGTCTACTATGGATAGTGTTGTCATGGTAGTTATTTCCTTCTTTGTTTCCATAAGAAAGGGACAATAACACTTATCTTCCTCACAGGGGTGCTGTAATATTAAATATTAATGCTGGTGATTTCCACAGAGTGAGTTTTATTAGAAACCTAACCAAAGGATCTTTCACATTAAGAAGTAAATCATAAATTTTTCATCTTTCAAATTTTGAAACTAAACTCTCTTCTTAAAAATTCTGATTGTCAATATTCTCTCACAATTTTAGAGCTTTCTTCAAGCTTTTAAAAGATCAGTGTATGTCAAAAGGCAATAGCATCTCTTACCATAAAAAAAGGGGTGAAAATAGTATTCTCTGGTTGAAAGGAGCCTTACGCATACTTGTGTGGGATTCTTCAATCTTCAGGGCAGGTCATTCATATAAATTCAGTAAGGACAGTAATGTGTGAATCTGATACTACCCTGACCCCTGTCCACCTTACAAGGCAGCTCTAACATCTCAAACAGTAAAAGTTAGACCAATAGCTACCTCTTCTGCTGCCAAACAGATAGATAGCCTATATCTGAACTCAATTTACAAAACAGGGACACCACTATACGTTAGCCACTTTAATAGATTCAAGTTTATTTTCAGAATATACATCTACCTTTGGTAGAGAGTAAAGCAATTACTCTGACGGGGGAAAAAGTGCTGACAGGCCAATAAGACAAAGAAAAGAAAGCGTCAATTAACCTACAGTGATAGACTCAAAAAAAAAAAAAAGAATGGCGAATCAATTTATTCATCTTCAAATACTGTTTCTGTGGTACTATTTCTCCTCTTCCAAAAGTTTCTAGATGTGGTAGACATATTCATGCACAGCATGTTGTAGAAAGCTGTCAGTAGTTCTGATACAGTCACCCCAAGGTCTAATCCTATTATATTAGATGAAAAAAGTACAAGGATGCTCACCAGACCAGCCCTTCTTAAGAGACATCAAGAAATGCATAAAGTACTTTAGGTGCTTGGCCCCTAAGTGTTGCTAGAACAGTAACAGGCTGCAAACAATCTATGAATCTAGAGATGGCAGTAAACAGGATTGCTTTCAGTTTATGAGCTGTTAAGCCTGTTTCATAAAGTAGTTCATGGTGACTGACAGTTAAAACACTGGGTCATTCACTAGTTTCTGTGTTATGTGGCAAGTGGCACAAGGCCATGAAAAATGATGGTACTAGGAGAAAAATCTTACAACCAATGCTCTTCTTCTGCAGCCACCTAGAGGGGAGATGAACAAAAAGTATAGAAATGGTTCAAAACTGTAAACATCTCCTAAAGCAAAGTCTCAGACTGCTGCAACCAAAGTAAATAACCACATATAAAAAACAATTTCCAGTGACAACCCAACATTGTCAATCTTATAGTATTATTTAGGGCAGTGTGGGTGGAGAAGTTGGTCAAGAGGTTGGAACCAATTTTATCTTGAATGACCCACACTCAGTTTTAACAGTCTAACCAATTATCTCAGTTAGTGTTTATAAAGATTCACTTTGTGAATTGGTAAGTTTACACCAAATATAATATGCTTCACGACAACAATAGATTCCTATGTGATCTATGATATAAACATATATATTCTGAACTCCTGGGTACAGACTGTTGATTAAGCATGGAGAACATAGTCTAATTCCTCCTCCCACTCAAAACTAATTGAAATATTTAATAACATATACATAAATTAAGAAAGAGAAATACATTTCCAGAATGTGAACGGTAATTCACAGAAGTAACAAGTAATCCGAGTGGCTAAGGAGTGTTAGGACTTGGTAGAAACCACAGTGTTTCAGGTTCCACTGCAATTCCTGAGTAGCCAAAGCCACAGGCCACTTGCATGTCAGGGAAGCAGGACTGCGGAACACACCCCTGCCTGCAAACTGGGGCAGGAAATCACTACCAGAACAAGCCACTAACCTTGACTATGAGGAAAAAGAATCCTATAAACCAGAAACTGAAGTCTGCGTTTTGAGGGTGCTGAGGCTGAATTCATGGTATCCACACAGCACAAACCTGCTTAAAAGCAAAATAAGCCTATAGAGCCCAAGAAGAGGCAACAAGCAAAACACTACACTACCCAGCAAGGCCTTTGTATCTCAGGATGAAAAACTTCCCCTTTAGAGCAATTCCAAAAGAAAATAAATTCACAGAAAGCAATTACAGAATGTATGAGAAATGTCATTTCCAAAAAGGAGGATTTATACCTGAAGAGATGACTTCAGAGATGCATCTGAACTTTAAAATAATTATAGTAATCCTCAAACAGATAAAGTAAGGAACAGCACTTATGTACCAAGAACAGGGAATTATGCCAAAAAAGCAAGGATATAGAAGAAAAACAAGTAAGAGTTTTAGTAAATAAAATCATAGCTACATAGTTTGATAGATGTAGGCAATTAGTAGATGAGACACAATTTTGAATGAAGAATTAGCAAAATAGCAGAAAAAAACTGAGGAAATTTTTCAGAATACAGCTCACACAGATAAGGAGATATTAAAATATGAGACAGAAATAAGAAACATGGAAATGGCACAGAAGTTCCAGAATCCATGTAATGGCATGGTAGAGAGGCAACATTTAAAAAAATATTGGTAGAGAAATAACTAGCCAGGAAAAGCCATGAGCTCTCTAATTGAAAAGGTGCATCAAGTGGTAAGATCAAGTAAGAAGAAAATCATATGCAGACACATTACAACAAAACTGCAGAACTCAACTATAAAGAGAAAATTTTAAAAGCCACTGAAGGAAAAAAATATATAGCATGTTCAAAGTAATGGTAATTAAATGATAAAAGCTTTCTTTGTCAGGAGCCCCTAAGCCTCACCCCCACAGGTTCATGACTCACTGGAAAGGCTCACAGGACTTACTATATAGCTGTATTCATGGCTATGATTTATTACATCAAAAGATGAAAAGCGGGCTTCCCTGGTGGCGCAGTGGATGAGAGTCCGCCTGCTGATGCAGGGGACACGGGTTCGTGCCCCGGTCCGGGAAGATCCCACATGCTGCGGAGCAGCTGGGCCCGTGAGCCATGGCCGCTGAGCCTGCGCGTCCGGAGCCTGTGCTCCGCAACGGGAGAGGCCACAACAGTGAGAGGCCCGTGTACCGCAAAAAAAAAAAAAAAAAAAAAAAAAAGATGAAAAGCACATGAGCAATGGGATAGGCTCATGAAACAAAGTTCAGAGGAAACCAGGAGCAAGCTTTCAAGAGACCTGTCCCACTGGAATCACACAGGATGCACTTAATTCCTCTTTAATGTAAGTTGTGACAATGTGCATGAAATATCATCTGCCAAGGAAGTTCATTAGAGAATCAGTGCCCAGGGTTTTTGGTGGGCTTTGGTCATGTAGGCACCCTCTACCTAGCATCTGCAAAAATTCCAGATTCCCAGAAGGAAAGCAGGTAGTCAGCATAAACTACATTGTTTGTACAAACAGTTTAGGTACAGTGAGACATCCTTATCAGGAAATGGTGGAAACTCTCCCAAATCCAAGTTCCCAGGGACCAGCCGGGCTAATCTCACAAGCAAGGCCTTTCTAAGGATAGCAGTCTCAGGCCTGCTGTGCTCTTTTCTGCACACCTTCTTATTACCAGGGGCAGATACTAGAAGACAATAGAGAGTAATTCTGTTCCACTGACCGTCTTCAAAGTTTAAGCAGTTATGTAAACAACTGCTTATAGATGTTGTAAAATGACAAAATGAGAGCAAATTACTGCTACTCTTCTCAGAAATCTTTCCTTCTGGTCTTCTGTCTTTTTACACTCTGGATTGACCTCATTCATGTCCATGACTTTAGTTAGCAACTATCTACTGAAGAATCCTCAAATTGCTATCTCTAAATCAGATGTCTTTAAAGAGTTCCTAGACCAGGATCTTCAATGTACAGTGAAAATGTCTACATGAGTGTCCCAAAGGGCTCCTCATACCCAATGAGCCCCTAAATTTTTATTCCTTTGATTTAAAAACAAAAACTTTTCTCCTTTACTTCATATCTACCAATGTCACCAATCACATAATCTAGAAATCTCATATGAAATCCAAGAAAAAGCTATCAAAAAAAGTTCCTAGAACTAATGAGTATATTTAGCAGGGTGGTGTTAGGTCTCAGCAAGGTCTCAGTATACAAGAATACAAAAGTTGATCCTATTTCTGGAGCTCGGTATAATACTAACAAAGGCAAGTTTCCATTGAATGATTAGGGAAAGAAATAGTTGAAGAGAGCCCTGCTAAAACCATTGTCAACCCAGTGTGAATGTGTACATACCTAAGGAGTGACATTAGAGGCTTCATAATGTGAGAAAAATAGACAGCACTACAATAGTCTGGCCCAGTGCAAAAGAATGCCTCTGGATCCCTACCTCATATTATAGACAAAAATAAAATGGCTTGTAGACATAAATGTAAAACTACAAAATATTTAGTAGTAAGCATAGGCCTAAATTATCATGATCTTGGAGTGGGCAATGGTTTCTGAAATATGATACCAAAAGGACAAGCAACCAAAGTGAAAAAAAGTAAATTGGAATTCATCAAAATTTAAAACATTTTTGCTCCAAAGACATCATCAAGAAAGTGAAAAGACAACCTACAGAATAGGAGAAAATATTTGCAAATCATGTATTTGATAAGGGACTTATATATGTAGTAAATCAAGAATCTTTACAAGTCAATAATAAAAAGACAAATAGCCCAATGTTAAAAATGCACAAAGGATCTGAAGAGACATTTATCCAAAGAAGATATGTAAATGGTCAATGAGGACTTGAAAAGATGCTCAACATCATTTGCCTGCTGGGAAATGTAAATCAACATAATGGAATGTTATTTGACAGTAAAAAGAATGAATTACTGATATGAGCTACAACACAGATAAACCTTGAAAGCATTACACTGAGTCAAAGAAGCCAGTCACAAAAGACTATGTATTACATGATTTCATTCATATGAAATGTCCAGAATAGGCAAATGTATAAAGACAAAAAGTAGGTTAGAGTTTGTCTAGCTCTGGGAAGTTTAGGAGAAATGGGGTGAGGGGTGACTGCTAAAGGGTATGGGGTTTCTTTTTGGCATTATGACAATGTTCTAAAATTGGTAGATAGTTTCAAAATTATGGAGATATACCAAAAAACACTAAATTGTGCATCTTAAATAAGTGGATTTTTTTCTTTATGAATGACATTTCAATAAAGCTAGTACTTCACCAAAAAAGATTTGAACAAGTATTTGCCAAAGATACATGGATAGGAAATAAACAGAAGAAAAAAATGTTCAGTATCATTGCCATTTGAAAAATGCAAACTAAAACCATGAGATACCTATTAGAAAGGCAAACAAACAATATCAAATCTTGGCAAGGATGCAGAAAAATAGGAACTTTCATGTAGGAATGCCATATGGTACAGCCACTTTAGAAGATAGTTTGGCCATTTTTTATAAAGTTAAACATACACTAACATATGGCCCAGCTCCATACTGTCCACACTCTTGGATATTTACCCAAGTGAATGGAAAACTTAGGTTCAAACAAAATTCCTAAATGAATGTTTATAGCAACTTTATAAATAATCACCAACAACTTGAAGCTATGGTCTGAAAGTTTGTGCCTCAGGCCCACCCGCCCAAAATATCCATATTTTGAAATCCTGAAGCCCATTGCAATGGTATTAAGAGGTGGGACCTTTGAAGATAATTAGGTCATGAGAGTAAAATTCTCATGAATAGGACTGGTACCCTTATAGAAGAGGCCCCAGAAAGAAAACTCACCCCTTCCACCATGTGAGCATACAAGGAGATGTCTGTGACCTGGAAGAAAGCCCTCATCCAATCATGCTAACTCCCTCATCACAGACTTCCAGCCTCCAGAACTATAAAAAATAATTCTTTATTGTTATAAGCCACCCAGTCTGTTGTATTTTGTTATAGCAGCCTGAAAAGACTAAGTCACTGAATATAACATAACAGTCCTTCAGTAGGTGACTGGCTAAACAAACTGTATTATATATATATATATATAATACTACTCAGCAATTTAAGAAAAAGGAGCAAGCTACTGATTCTTGCAACAACATAGATGAATCTTCAATACATTATTCTAAATAAGGCCAAGCTCCAAAGTTTACATATTGTATACTTCCATTTACATATTATTTTTAAAAGATACAGTGTTAGAGCTGTAAAAAGATCAGTGTTTGCCAGTGGTGAGGGTGGGGAAAGTGTTGAATACAATGGGGCCTCACATTGGAGTTTTTAGTGTGATGGGCTTTTCTGTGTGGTATTGCATAGGAAAACACATGACTATGCATTTGTCAAAACCCATAGTACTGTAATCTTTACCATATGCAAATTTAAATAAAATCAACTAGAATTTTGGGTGGATCTCAGGATAGAATACAAACTGTACCAAGTGAAACTAACTGTATTACAATTTATGAATTAACCTCAGTGAAGAAGATAGAAAAAAAGGGACATTAAGTAACTTTTGGAAAGTTGGCATTTGACTAAAAACTATAAGCAGGAAGACAAAAAGAACTTTACAAACACTGCACTTTAATTAGTAAATCTGATCCTCACAGAGGTATGGGTTAACAATTTTGAAACTAATTTACATATGTATTAAGGTTGAGCAAATAGGTAAATAAATTGTAGATAATGTGAGCAAAATTTCTCACTGTCAGAGAAAGACATGATAAATAAGTCAGAAGGTAATGTTAAATTGAAATCTGTGGTTCTAGATTAGTCAGTGATATCAGTACAAACTCATGTACATTTTAAAATACATAGATATAGCTAGACACATAAATACATATAGATATGTGTATACCCATAATTCAGTATATTTCCCCTAGCTCTCTATACTGAGAGGACCTAGAAGCAGTGACATCCCAGTAGCAATGAGAACTCAGATCTTGGTTTCTAAATACTATTCTCCAATAAAGGGTAATCAGGGTTCCTTGGAGAAATCTGATTGTGGCAATAAAAATATAAGATTAGGCCAGAGCTTCTTTAGCAAGTGTCAGAAAGAAGGGAAGTTCCTTTAAAAAAAAAAAAAACTGGGCTTCCCTGGTGGCGCAGTGGTTGAGAGTCCGCCTGCCGATGCAGGGGACACGGGTTCGTGCCCCGATCCCGGAAGATCCCACATGCCGCGGAGCGGCTGGGCCCGCGAGCCATGGCCACGGAGCCTGTGTGTCCGGAGCCTGTGCTCCGCAACGGGAGAGGCCACAGCAGTGAGAGGCCCGCGTACAGCAAAAAAAAAAAAAAAACTATATTTAGCATCATCATGCTTAAAATTTGTGTTTCTAATCCAAACTGTTCCTTACATGCCCCTCCCACTCTTGTGTTGAGTTTCAGTATTAGGCCTCCAAGGAAAAGAGAGACTGCATTATCCCTTCTCAGAAGAGCCATCATTAGAAATGCATCCTCTTGTTTTCTTCCCTTTAAAGATGCAAGCTTTAAATCAGTCTCAGCTTTCAAAACTAAACAAAATCTCATTTCCCAAAGCAATATTACCATCCACATATAAATGAATCTTAAACCAAATCTATATAATATTCTGGGATATTATTTTCCCCAGAAATTAAATGATATGTGATGTATACCAGTTGCTCTTTAGTTATATACATGAAATTCATGTAATCCCAAAGCTAAAAGAGAACTTTGACAGTGAAGCAGCAGTTTTGTTTGGTTTTCCTGGTGGTTTTATCTGAGATGCAGTCAATTAAGTATGTATCTTCTGTGTTTATCTCATTGAATCTGTCTCAGTTGATAAAGTCAAAACAGTGATGCAAGTCCTAAGTCAGCTAAGCTAAGAGCTAGCTAGGCAGCCTTGTAGAAGCCATTAACTCTGCTGGGATTCAGAGGTGTCCCCTGTAAAATTAGAGAATCAGAATATATTTCTACTATCCCTCAGACCAAGAAGGTTGTGTGTTTTTATCATTTTTATTGTGTGAGTTAGGACTGGTAATTTTATCAGGTTTTTGAATAAGAGTAAATCTGCCTTCTACTTTGGACCTGTAGTTATTACACTGGTTATGCCTTGTTGATTTTCAGCCCAGGGTTTTTACTTCAAACTTCTCTTAAGGGAATTAACTGTTTAATTACTGAAGAGCATATGCAATTCAATAGCTCAAAGTTTACCAAAAGGTATCTGAAGCAGCTTCATTAGTACATCCACTAAACCTCTATCATCATCACAAGAATTGGTCTCTTCTAATTGCTTATCCAAAATGTTGTAATCTATTTGTTTCCCTCTATAGTTGTAAGTTCCATTTATAACTTCTTTGAAAGAGTGCTGAAAGTATTCAATGAGATGAAAGTTGTGAAATGTACAGTATCTGAACACAGTAATTGTTTATCAGATAATTAGAAAGAGTTCCTTTTAATGAGTTTTCTAAATTCTATGAGACTGCTTTGATTCATGGTCTTCTATGTATCTTACTCATATAGAAACCTAGTGAAACCAATGAAATGGCAGAGATATTACATCTAACACTTCTTTATAGTCACACCCTATGATCACTCACTAGTCTTCCTGAAGATATTTTGGCTTTCTATATTATAAGGTACCTAATTTAAAAAATCAAAATTTGTCCTATCACTGGACAAAATATGTGAACCAGCTATTTTTCAGCATTGGAAAAGAGGTAATTTCGGACTGTGATCCCTGAAAAAAAAAGAGAAATAAATGAGGGTTTCTCTACAATTATCCCAACGTTCTTCGTAGGACATGGTGCCAGTATGGGAAACCCAAGCAGAACACAGCAATCTCAAGAAACTGAAAAGGCAGATTGGTGTTTGGGGAATCAGAAGAAGCTGTAATATTCAAGGCAAGAGTACTGAAGAGGAGGAAGCTATTTAGAGGAAAAGCTCCAGAAATACGTATAGGGCTCCTCATAAATCTTTGGTTAAATTTGTACATGCATAAGGTGAGAGTTCACGAGGTTTCACAAAGAAGATCTTCTAGAAATAGTTGGAGCTATAAGCTGAATAATTCATTCCAAGACTGGAAGCCTTTAAAGTTTCAATGAACCAAAGTGAAAAGACCTTTTTAAACACTCAGGGCATTTACTGGCAACCTCAGGAGAGTTAAACCACAGTAATAGGACTAAAATTTCCCTAGAATAAAGGCTATTCCAGACCTCTTCTAAAGATACATAGAAACAAGACTCAAAAGAATCAAGCTAATGTGAAGTAACTATAACTACCTGCCAAAACAAAAGTAAATACACATTAAAGTATCTCAACAAGGTTACTCACAATGTCCAACAGCCAATTAAAAATTACTAGATACGCAAAGAAGCTGTAAAGTATTCCCCCAAAACTGGGGGGGTCAGGGGCGGTAGTTAAAGAAACAGACTTATAATGATGTTCAACATTTTTAAAGAAAATCATGAACATCATGAGAGAATACAGAAAATATAAAAAAGCACAGGGATTTCTAGAGCTGAAAAATAAAATATATGAATGAAGGATTCACTGTGTGGAATTAACAGCAGATTAGATACAGCAAAAGAACAGACCCAGGAACTGGAAGTCATAACAATAGAAATTAAATAGGCTGAAGCACAAAAAGAAAACACCTTTCTGATGTCACTACTCAGTACCAGGGGCTGTCATATAGTTCAGGAGGGGACAGCTACCTGGAGAAGGTGACCACCTTACTGAATATCCTTCGGAAGTTTAACGGAAATCTCACAGGCTGTGCAGTGGGCACAGGCAACGCCAATGACACAAATGCCTTCCTTAATCAGGTTGTTCCTGGAACAAAGGCTAAGGAACTTTCGAGCCAAGTCCAGACTCTGATACAAAAGATGAAAGATGACCATAGAAAAATTTCCACGAGGACTGGAAGGTCATCACAGTGCTGATTGGAGGCAGTGACTTATGTGACTACTGCACAGATTTGAATCTGTATTCTACAGCGAACTTTTTTAACCATCTCCAAAATGCCCTGGACATCCTTCATAGAAAGGGGACACAGATTCGAGCCCCGGTCCGGGAAGATCCCACATGCTGCAGAGCAACTAAGCCCATGAGACCCAACTACTGAGCTTGTGCTCTATAGCCCACTAGCCACAACTACTGAAGCCCACGCACCTAGAGCCCATGCTCCGCAACAAGAGAAGCCACCCCAATGAGAAGCCCACGCACCACAATGAAGGGTAACCCCCACTCACCTCAACGAGAGAAAGTCTGCAAGCAGCAATGAGGACCCAATGCAGCCAAAAATAAATAAATAAATAAATTTATTTAAATACAAGATTAAAAAAATAACAAATAAAAAAAAGGAAAGCTAAAAAAAAGACCAAAAAATGTGAATAAAGTAAAAGTTGTGAGAAAAAAATAAAACATACTATCATATGTATAATTAGAGTTCCAGAAAGAGGGTGGTAGAAAAATACTTGAAGTCATGAAATTTCAAATTTGATGAGAACAATAAACCTACAGATACAAGAGGCTTAATCAATTCAAAAAAAGTGAGCCCAAAGAAAACTACAAGAATTAAAAATACACATCCTAGGGTACATTAAGTGCCTTATAATATAGAAAGCCAGAATATCTTCAGGAAGACCAGTGAGTGATCATAGGGTGTGACTATACATGACAACCAGGTATAAAGAGAAAATCATAAAAGCATCCAGAAAAAAAGGCATGTTATACAAAGGACAATAAATAAAATAATTATAATTGGGGAATTTCCAGAATCAATGCAAGCCAGATGATACTAAAATGATATTTTAGCATCTGGAAAGAAAAAAAATGTTAACAAAGTACATTGTTCCATTTATATGAAACACTCAAAAAAACTATTCTAATGTATATCAATAGGAAACAGATAGACGGTCAATTGAAACCTGGTGGGAGATGATTTAGACTGGACAGGAACAGAGGGGAGATTTTTGGAATGATGGAAATATTGCATATCTTGATTATGTCAGTGCATAAATTTGTCAAAACAAAACAAACTACAGTTGAAGTAGTGCATTTTATTAGATAAGTAGATAGCAATAAGTTGATTGAAAAACAAAAACTATATTTAAATAATATGAAAATGCTTGGAGAAATCCCTCACTGTATGTAAAAAATGTGCTCATAAAAAGTTCTATATAAACCAAACTAAGGGACTTCCCTGGTGGCACAGTGGTTAATACTCTGCATTCCCAGTGCAAGGGACCCAGGTTCGATCCCTGTTCAGGGAACTAGATCCCACATGCATGCTCAACTAAGAGTTCACATGCCACAACTAAGGAGCCCATGTGCCACAACTATGGAGCCCACGTCTTACACCTAAGGAACTGGTGAGCTGCAACTAAGGAGCCTGCCTGCTACAATTAAGACCTGGTGCAACCAAATAAATAAATAAATAAATAAAATATTTTAAAAAATGAAAATGTTTGAAATAAATCTTCGAAAAAGATAAACCAAACTAAAAGAATATTCTAAATGTTCCAGAAAGGTTACTGATTAAATAATCACTTCAGAAAACAAAGGTATGCTTTAAAATTTGCATAATGCTCTGTATAAAATTAATGCACAAAAGGATTACAGAAAGGCAGAATAATGAGCTCAGCACATCCTTCTTACCTGGTGAAAAAACAATACAAACAAACAATCATTTAAAGTCTGAAAATTCGTCCTGAGGGCATATAGTAATGTAGAAACATTCATTTAGGGAAATCTATTAAGTTTCAGTAAGAACATCTAGAATCTGTGTGGCATTTGAGCCATGACCCATTTCCTTACTCCCGCCCCAAATGTATGGAAGCTCTTCATACTCCAGGAAGTTTTGGAAAGAAGATAGAAGCTTGCTCTCCCCCAGGCTCCCAGTCTAGAACTACAGTTTTACCCCAGGAGGGGCTGTCTGTCTGTGTTTCTTATACCTTTCAGTCCTGTATTACAGAAGCTCTATTCCAGGCAGATACGGCTGAGAGGACCAGGGCTCCCTTTCTCCATCCAGCCCTCACTTGTAGGGGAGAAGCTCTACCTCAAGTACAGTAGTCTAAAAATACTAGGACCCAGATCCCTCCACTCAGTAATGATTTAAAGAGTTAAAAATAAAATGATATTCAAAATGTACAAAATTTATTTTTGTCAAAAACTATGAAGTATTAATATTACTATTATTTATGTTTTCAAAAATCATTATTTTTCTTCTTAAATATACAAAATATTTAAAGTATAAACAAAGCCCAAAAGATTATTTCATAATTTCATTTCTAAATTATAAATAAAGCTGAAATTTTAAATAATATTTTGAAAATTTATTAAAATTAATTAAATATATTTTAAATAAAACTGGAATTCTAGCATTCAATGTCCATTTTGTGGTCAATGTGAAGTCATTTAGGATTATAGGTGCTTTGTGTGAGGACTGAATCCAAACGCCAAATGACAGAGCTGCTCAAATGTTCTTTAATAAAGTTTTTGTGTGTCTCCATGCTATGTCAATCCCTCTAAAGATTAGGCCCTCTCGCCTGTGTCTAAGGGCAATACTAAATGATTAAGTGTATGGCTCAGTGTATTAGTCTTCAATTGGCACTATAATAAATTACCATAAACTTGATAGCTTAAAACAGCACAAATTTATTATCTTACAGTTCTGTAAGCTACAAGTCTGACACCACTGAGACTTTATCACTGAGCTAAAATCAAGGCATTTCCAGAGCTGCATGCCTTCCGGAGGCTCTAGGGGGAATTTTTTTTCCTTGCTTTTTCCAGTTTTAGAGGCTGCCCACATTCCTTGGCTCTTGGTCCTCTTCCTGCATCTTCACAGCCAGCAGCATAGCATCTCTCTGACCTTGCTTCTGTCATTACATCTCTTTCTCTGACCTTCTTTATTGCTTCCTTCTTGCATTTTTAAGTACTCTGTAATTACACTGTACCCTCATGAACGAGGATAATATCCCTATTTAAAGGTCAGCTGATCAATACCTTAATTCCATCTGCGACTTAATTTCCCCCCACTATTTAACCTAATATATTCACAGAATCCAGTGTTTATCTAGGGTGTGGACATTTTGGCAGAGCCATTTTTCTGCCTACCACAGAGCGGGTAGGCTAAATTATGCTGTGATAAAAAACAAACAAATACACAGAAACAGCAAAACTTTAGTGATTTGTAATAACAAAGATATATTTCCTAATTGTGCTGCATGTCCCTTTTAAGTCATCAGGTAATCTCTGCTCATTGTATTTAATGAGAGATCCAGGCTGACAGAGCTGCTGCCATCTTGAACATAGCTAACTGATGTGCCCAACAGAATAAAGAACTCCAGGGGATCACCCACTAGCAACTCAATGCTCAGCTCAAAAAACAACATGCATCACATTTGCTCAGAATTCACTGTTGAGAACACGTCCCTTGACTCCACCCAACCTCAGAGCATTCAGCCAAGATAATCCTACTTTGTGCTTTTAAAGGGAAAATCAGTATTTGATAAGCAAGCCTAATAACCATAATCCACTTGTTACAGCACATAGAAATGTTGGATAGATAAAATGAAATGTAATTGATAGCTGAGCTTACAAAACTGAAAGTGAAATTTTCAGATGCTGGAAGCAAAATCCAGAATCATAAGAATGTGAACTATTAATGCTACTGCTTCGAAGATGGAAGAAAGGAACAGGGAATGGTGAATTAGACCCAATAAACACTAAGGGGTTGAGGTTTAATATCCTCATATGGAGATAAGACAGGACCACAGCCAGGAGGGCAAAAGGAATTGGGATTTCTGCATAAATCCAGGATCTCTAAAAGGACATATCACTTGTAAAAGAATAACTACTGGGAAAATTCTATTCAACTGAATAAGAAAAATCGTGTTTCTACCCATGCTCTAGAGGGGAAGGTAGAAGTGTCCCTGAAGAAATCCAGCCCAGCAGCATGTTAATATATTTTGAGGCTTTATTGTTAGGTACATTCATATAAAAATTATATCAGTGTTGTATTGATCCTTTCATTATTATGAAATGTTTCTTTTTATCTCTAGTAATACTTCCTGCCTTAAAGATTGTTTTGTTTGATATTAATATAGCTACATCAACAACTTAGGTTAGTGTTTATTTAGTCCCTCTTTTTCCACACTTTACTTTCTACCTTTCTTTAACCTTACATTTTATTTTTTTGTCTTTTAAACAACATGTATTTGGTTGTATTTTTAATGCACATTTTCAATCAGAATATCTATCAAATACTTGTGCGTGAAAAAGAATACCATTGCCACATTAAAAACCAAGTCACAGACAAAGAGACATTATTGCAATATATATAATAGGCTATATATAAGTCCTACAAATCAGAAAGAAACAGACAAACACCCCGATGGAAAAATGAGCAAAGTACATGAACAGGTAGTATACTGAAGATGTAACTCAAATGGCCAAAGGGCAAAAGTTGAGTAGTTTCAGTTATAATCAGGGAAATTGTCAGATTGGCATTTATTTTTTTACATTTCAATGGAGTAAATAAGGAATGGGTTTCAGATCTCAAACCAAAGAAATAGTAATGGGGTACACATCTGGGAACTTCCAAAAGTATCCACTTCACACATTCAGACATACATCCAAAGAAAAATAGTTGTTTCTATGCCTAGAAGCTCACATAAAATCCACTTCCGGAATAGTCAGATTATTAATGAAGTAAGGTTTTTATTTGATTGGGTTACCTGGAATTGAACCCAAACCATTTTCTATCTCAAATAGGAAGACAGAGAATTGCACTTACTATCTAATACATGTTTTCAGTAGAGTATTTCCAGAAGTTGCTGAGATAGCAGAAACCACAGGAGTTTCTGCAGAGTAATCAGGCATAGGCCAGAAGAGTGCGTTCTTTGGGAGTCATCAGGAGACATGGCTTGAACAGCCAGTGCACACTTTCATATACTCAGGAGCATGAACTGTTGTAAAACTTTGTCAGGCAAGTGATCTCGAGTCTCACAGCACTTGGCCAAATGCAGCAGGATTCTGAATCAGCAACAATGTGAGAAAAGTAAACTTGTTTTTCTGATTTAGGCTCCAGTGTCAAAGTCTGGACAGTCCTCTAGGATAAGGCCAGCAATTTCAGTGGCATATGTCTAAGCTAATTCTGATCTTTCAAATACCTGTTAAAGTTATGGGGCACTGTCTGTAGAAATCTAACCTCTCAAGGACGCATGCATAGAAAAGCAGATGGCTTGCAACAGACTGTTTAATCCCAAATCAAATAACAGAATCAGCACTTCAGGATGACTGCTTATATAGACACTTTTGTCAGATAATGTGGCTGAGAGCTACACTTCCCACATAATAAGCTCCATAAAGAGTTTGTGTTGCACTGATTATCAGTGGCAAATTCATTAAGCTTATACAGCAAACAGTGAGCTGTAGAGTGCATAATAAACACTGTCCCAGACTGACATGAATTTACATTAAAAGATAACATGACAATAAGCTTTTGGTATCTAAAAACCTTTTTGTTGTTTATTGTTTTCATTTCTTCATATGGACTGCAGGAAGATGTATGGGAATTTGACAGTGAAGCTGAAGATGGGAAATATAGTTTCTTGATTTAACATAACTGAGGATGATTTCCAGGAAGACATCAGTGAAAATGCTTCCAAATTAGCAATTTATGGTATAAATCATCTGCATAAATCCTCCCGCCAGGTGAAATAAACCATGAACAGTGCTGTTCTTTATAGACAGCTCTCTTTTGGTTTCTGGCATAGTGGTTGCAGTTTGCTGGAATTTCTACAGTTTTAAAATTAGGGCAACCCCAGACTTTGCTTTCCTTTTTAAAAGAAAGCTCTGAAATGTAAATAGATGGAGGTGATAGCATAAAATGACTTTCCCCAAAATGTGCTCTTCATATTATACTTTAAAAAAATTACTGTAGGAGCAACTCTCTGGTCAAGTACATTTAAGAAACATTGTCTTTAAAATGCTAAAAAAGATGCATGTTTCAACAGGACTTCTTATAACTTCAAGTTAAGCTGGTGTGAATTTGACTCTTTAAAAGAATATATTGTGTGAAGCGTTTCCCAAGATTATTGGAGCATAAAATTGTATGTGTGTATGTGAGAGTGTGTGTGTATGTATGTGTGTAATATCTCAAGAGACTAAAAGTTCCATGGGATGCACTGTTTGAAATGTTGATGATCATTTGTACCTTCAACAAACAGTGCCTTCTGCTTTTCAACATGTTCATTTTAAAGTTAAGCCATTTTCTTTCCTCTGGTTCAGATGTGCCAATAGATACATGGACTTCATAGCAATCTAGTAGTTGAGATGGAAGAAGAAAGATATGGAGGCAAGAATGTGGAAGATTGCAATAGTTGGAGCAGAAATAAAAGAAAATAAAAGAAAGTAGATTGGGGTCTTGGTGGTGGAAACCAAAAAAGAAGAAACTGGCTTTTCAAACATTATAAAAGAAATGGCAGGACATAGAAAGGTCCTAGATGCAAGGTAGAAAGAGAGATAATCAAAGATGGACTCAAGGTTGTAACCCTGGGTGATAGGAGAGTTGTCGTGCTGCTAGCAATAATGGAAAGTAGAAGGGGAAAAATGATAAGCCTGTACTATTATTATGACATTTTTAACTGAAGGGGCACAATGAAGGAGGTTTTTATATGTGAAGGGAAAAAATTCAAAATCAAATATGAATTTAGAAAATGTAAAAAATTAAAGATTTCTCAAGCAAGTGTCAAAAAATACCTCTAAAACAGGATTTCATTTTTAGTTGGTACATATAGAGCTAATTGATTTGGTTTTCATGGCATAATGTGTTTTTGTTTTCTCCCTCAACACTATTCATTATCCTTTTAGTTCTAATAATAACATAAAGACACACATTATATATTCTATATATTAAAGGCATACATCTTCACAATGGCATATGCATAAATGCAAATATATACCTTTTATATACAAAAATTAATTTGACCCATAAATGCAGATACCCTAGCTGGGAAAGCAAAGGTAGTCTTGAAAAAACGATCTGAAAATTGAACACTGGCAAAGAGTTCTGATTCAATTTCCTAGTCTAATGCAGATGAGAATGACAAAAAGTCTTTATTTGCTTGAAGAGCCTCTGAGGTTTTCAGTACCATTGAAATGCTGTCCTCAACTCAAGTACTTTTCAAATATCAGAGAAGTGGCAAATTTAACAAAGGCCTGCACTAATGTTTTGTATTCCTATTCTAAGTAAAATGCTTCAGAAAGTAAACATGAGTTTACTTTCTTACTGTGGTACTTTACATAATACTGCAACCGAAGACAATGAAAAAGGCTCTTGTTTCATAATATATTGATAAGTAAATTATTTTAAAAGAAGCAAATAGTATTGTTGAATGCTGAAAGGCTAAACTAGTCATAAAATAGAGACTGATTAAGTACCTTTGTTTATTTTGTGATATTACAAAAAATATTGGCATACATATGTCTTGTAATCTAGAGCAATGAATCCCCAAATAAGAAAAAGAAATGAAGGCAGAGCAACAAACTCTCTTTGAAATAATTTCAGAGAACCTAGAAGACCTAAATCAAGAAATTGCATTTTATGCTAAAATTGTATCTTTATCATGTCTTTAATAATCAAAACCTGTATGTGTAATTTATAATTTGGCTGGATACTGGGGAAATTTCACCTTGCTGTAGAACAGCAGTTAAGAGCATGGTCCATGATTAAGCGCATATTGGTTTAAGTTGTTGCTGTCTGGAATATTAGCAGTGTGAATTTAGGCACATTCTTTTGGTTGCTCTGTGCCCTGATACTCTCAGTTCAAAAACAATGGGAGGGATAAAAAAGGCATTTAATAAATGCAAATGTTTAACCCAACGCCTGCAACATAGTCAGTATTCTATAAATATTAGACTTTTAAATTATCAAAATTGTAATAAATATTATCATAGAATATCTTCCTATAAATAGCATTGTTTGGTACTCAATTATCAAAATAATTTTAAAAGTCTGGTTCAACATATAAATCCTTAAAAATAAGGTAAAACTACATATAATAAAAGTTTCAGGCTGACATCTTCTCTAAGACTTGGTGATAAGTATAGAGCATGGAGATAAAATGTCAGTGAATATATATATATATATATATATATATATATATATATATATACACACACACACACACACACACACACACACACATACACACATATGTATATATCTCACATCTTCTTTATCTATTCACACATTGACAGACACTTAGGTTGTTTCCATATCTTGGCTATTGTGAATAATGGTACACTGAACATGGGGGTGCATATATCTCTTCTTCAATATCCTATTTTTGTTTCCTTTGGATATATACCCAGAAGTGGAATTGCTGGATCATATGGTAGTTCTATTTTTAATTTTTTGAAGAACCTCCATAATGTTTTCCATAATGGCTGCACCAATTTAAATTCCCACCAATAGTATACAAGGGTTCTCCTTCTTCACATCCTCACCAACATTTATCTCTTGATTTTTTTGATGATAGCCATTCTAACAGGTATGAGGCAGTGGACTTTGAGGGCATTATGCTAAAGTAAAATAAGTCAGACAGAGAAAGACAAACACTGTATGTTATTTCACTTATATGTGAAATCTACAGACCGTCAAACTCATAGAAACAGAGTAGAATGATGGTTACAAGGGGCTGGGGATGAAACAAAGAGATGTTGGTCAAAGAGTATAAACTTCCAGTTAGAAGATGAACAAGTTCTGGAGATCTAATGCAAAGCATTATGACAACAGATAACAATACTGTACTATATACTTGCAAGTTGCTAAGAGATTAAATCTTAAATGTTCTCACCACAGAAAAGGAAATGATAATTATTGTGACATGATGGCTATGTGTGCTAACACTGTGGTGATAATCATTTGTAAACCGTTAACAAATGTACAAATCATAACACATTTGTACACCTTTAACATACACAATGTTATATATTAATTGTATCTCAGCAAAGCTGTTGGAAAAAACGAGGCAAGGGTTTCAACTCTAGCCAAACAGTTAAAGACTGATGAGAATGCTATTTTGTCTTCCTTTAGAATAAGAGCAAAAAATATTTATTAATTGCCATTGTACCGAATACCTTATATTCATTAGCTCATTCAATATCCCAATAACTCAAAAGGCTATATTTTATACAGACTTGCAAAACAGTTCTGTTCTTATGGCTTAAGGTCATAGACACTGGACCCAGATTACTAAAATGTGAGTACTGGCTCTGACATTTGCCCACTTGGTGATCTAGAGCAAGTTATTTGACCTCTTTGTAAAGTAAGGAAAATAATAGGACTGGCCTCATAAATTTTCTCGCTGTGTGTGTGTGTGTGTACATGCACAAGCGTGTGTTTATGCATAAAATGAGTCGATACATAATAAAGTGTTCAGAAGGGTGTGCAGAACTCAGCACCCAGTACACTATCAACGTATTATAATGACCATCACTTGTAGGACACTTACTCAAGGTCACTCATCCAGTAGGTGTTGGAGTCCAACCCAGATCAAAATTTTCAACTGTACTATATCTGACCAATGTTGGGGATTCTCCTAGCTTTGCTATGCCATATACCTACAGCCACTATGTGCCTTAATTACTTCATGTATGAATCGAGGGAATTTTATTATCATGTGAGTTCATGGCACTCCCGATGTAATACTGCCTCCTGATACCTCACACTTCACCAAAATATTAACACAGTTTTAATCTGTAGAGACAGTTTGCTGATCTTCCATTGAGCCTCAGAATACTTGTAGCTCAGTCCACTGGGCAGCCACTAACCATTAATTCGCAAATATTTACTAGTGCAAGTCTTCGTATTCTTTTTATATATATATAAATTTGTAATTTTAGAACAGTTTAAGAGTTACAAATTTCAGACAGTACACAGAGTTCCCATACAATGCAAATCCATATTTCCCCTATTATTAACACAGTACATTGGTATGACAACATTGATTACAATTAGTGAGCAAATATTGATATATTATTATTAACTAAAGTCTATAATTTATTCAGAAATCCTTATATTTTGCCTAACGCCCTTTTCTGTTCCAGGAACTCATCTTGAATACTATGTTACATT